>NW_026865833.1:0-233379 GCF_026571515.1 Ruditapes philippinarum | reverse complement strand
TGACGTATTAATGTTTTAACTAATATAACACTTCATTAGTATTAAAAATGTATGAACATTATGCAAGCTATATCAATAGAAAACATCAATTTTCATTTAATATCATGAACGCTGAGAGTACCAAAATCCTTCGGCTTTTTAATATCTGAAGCCTTTCTTTATTTTCATACACACGCGTTTCCGGGATCGTGAATGGTAGTCTCGTTAACTTTGGCAACACTAATAGAATATCAATTATAACTCAGTAAATTCTTATCTTGAATAAGGTTTTCACTAGATAATTTATGAATTTTATAATCTGTATAAAATGTTGTAAAATGTGTGATGTGAGGAAGCCATCACGGTTCAAAGATCTCAAATATCTAAGAAATTAAACTAGAAAGTGTGTATCCGAAACTGCTTAAGATTATGTGTAACATTAGGTGTGTATATGTTTCAGAAAAATATCCTTTATATTATTTTTAATTACTTATTTAAGAATGACCAATGAGATCACCTGATTTCTGTTTTTAATTTTAAAATGACCAATGAAAATACTACTTAATATATTTATTTCTTCCATGTACATTTTACAGGAAGTCAAATTACCCGAAAAAGTCATGTATGTCTTAAACACGTATCGGTTAGTAAATAATGAACGAGCTTTACTTTCAGCTATAATTTAATAAGAAAGCGAAATAAGGTTCTGATTCCTAGCAAAATTAATTGTCACACATAGACACATAGACATGCATAATGTTTTTTAACAATACAAAAATGACAACATATAAATTCTATGATAAACATACCGAAATTTATTTTTTCTTACGGTATAAACTTATATGTCAACTACATGTTATATCACTATATTATATATAATGTAGGCAATAAACAATAGCATACATCCTCTTTACATCCTTTCTCAAAACTTCTACCATTTAACAAACACTCAAATGGAACGAAATAAGTGTTAATATGATTTATGTTAAAAGACTGTTGTAGGTGACTAAAGTGTATTACTTAACAGAACACTAAAAGCCATTTACATACGTATAAAAAGTATGCCCTTGGGAGAATTATCCTAGCGATTGATGACAATTTACTTCTATATTGTAAGACTTTGTGCAACTCATACGTCAAATATTTCAAGTACATTTTGAAATACATTCTATGACGGTTCTTATAATCTATAATAAAGGTATAAAAGTGAAATATGCTGACATACTATAAAGACATCTTTCATAATTTACAGTGTCCATTAGTTCTAAAACCACCCATTTCGCACCAATCCTAGTTTTAACTTCACTATTTTAGCATTGCGATTGATGACAATTTACTTTAATTATATTGTAAGACTTTGTGCAACTCATACGTCAAACATTTCCAGTACATTTTGAAATACATTCTATGACGGTTCTTATAATCTATAATAAAGGTATAAAAGTGAAATATGTTGACATACTATAAAGACGATCCTAAACCCATACAGACACAAATTATAATAACATCCTCAACACGCATAAGTTTCTTTATGATTATCTTCAGCTCTAGACATTTTGCTGAAACAAAATAAATAGAAAAAAACAAACAACAAAGTCACAAAAGTCTGAACACACATCTGAAATGATACAAAAACTCAAATACATTCAGATGACTTCAGGAATTTTAGTTTTGAGCAATTGATGCGCAGATATGAATATTTTACATCACTTGTTTTCATATTTTTCACAGCTTCATCCTTATGCACCAGTTAAAGGAAAATATTATTTTATTGTCAAAATGGCTTTAACATATGTTGAATTAGCTGACGTTTCCTATTAATGTAGTTATTGAATTGGTAATAACGAGTTCGTTATCCAACCAATACGTTTCATGTAATTGTCATGGATAAAAGGTATTTCATTTTTTATTTCAAAACAACAATAATGTCTAACGCGATAAAAATGCAAGAAACTAATACGATCACGATAATCACGATACTCAAGTAAAACAGTAAATGATAGTACATTCGGGGAGACCGATCCTATACAATGTTTCCTGCATGTTTTGCTCTAATTGAATTTCATTTCAATATAAAAAATAAAACACTTACAAATAAATTGATATTGATTATTCAATTGCGGCTGTAGAACGAAATGATGTTTTTTCTTCAATTCTGTAAACAGTTCTACATCCAGTATACATTTTCTGTATAATATAGTTCTTTAACAAGTGATGGTTAATACATATTAAGATAAATGTTTTTTAATCTAATACACGACTAAGTATTGAGGAAATTCTCGTACTTGACAGTTTTACAGACAATCAATATAATGAGTTACAAAGCTTTATAGATATTCATGCTTGTAGTAAGGTCCATGATTATTTACATCTGTGTAAAACAACAGGTTTAGCGTCGAAATAATAAGAGTTACAAACCCTAATTTAGAATAATATGGTTTTCTTCAGGCCGTTCACACATAACTTCACCGTGGCCTAGGGGTTTGCACGCTCGCTTAGGAATCGAGAGGTCTGGAGTTCAAATCCAAGTTAAGGCAACTCATTGTGTTTTAATTGTATAAGTCAAATAAACAATTGAATTGAAATATCAGTGTTGCAATTAGTTACTTATTGCCAATTTACTACAGTTAAAACACTGGGAAAGCATTGGTGGCACTATGCAAAAAACAACCTTCACCTTTCTGACATTCTGAGACCCAAACAAATTTAGCGCCTTCTGTGCGTTTGATTTTTGTAATGGAGATGTTTTATTAATTTGAAACACCTATTCATACAAAACTTTTTTACCCTCATATGCTAACTTTCAGTTAAAAATGACGCGTGTAATTTGGTGCCGATTAGTTAATTGACTTTGACAAATATGTGCTATATATGAACTCGTTGAATTAACATGTTTTTTGTCTGAAATATTGCTCAACACATTCGTTTGTAGCATATCAAAATTGTATGCTTGGCATTTTTTTTGTGTAATTGGAAAAGATATCGTATTCATTTGAATCAAATGACTGCAGATGCCTACTAAATAAAAGGTTTGTTGATTTCCTTCGGGTAATTTACCAAGCTTGGCTGTATTAATATTATATCTTAACCCATTCAGGAATGATAGAAATGCCATTTTTTATCAACAGTCCGATTCAAAGTAATATTCGTTATCAGTTTCCTTTTCATAACATTGATTAGAATTTACTGACAAAGGCTGATAATGTGCTTTACCGAATTAGTTGCTATAAAAATTGAAAGAAATAACATGTATATTAAATGTTTTCCATTAACGAATATAACTTGTGAAAAATATATTCTAGGACTGGATGTTATAATCGTTTTTCTTTTTCTATATTAGTATGATTTTGTAAGTCAATGAATGCTTCAAAATGATTAATCAGTATATTTATAACTATTATCCGCCCGTTTCCTACTTTAAGCAAACATTAGTTATAATTTGATGCAGGCTGCCCACGCACAGCAACTGCTGGTCAAGGACAAAATCTTAATGAAATGATCAGGACAAAAATATAGAATTAAACAATATGAAATGTTTTTTCATTTTAATTACATTAACACATTAATTAAAAACATTTTGTAGGCGAAACTAGGTTTTTCTGTTCTTGTTATCTGTAATGCGAATCTATATACTCGTATAAAAATCGCATGATGCACTACACTACACATAACAATACTTCTGTCTGAGACAAATATTGAAGTGAGTGATTCCTGTACATACTCCCTCATTGAGGATTACTTGTATTTCATTATTTCATAAAGTAACATTTGCAGATACCTGGACATCTATTGATTTCAGTTAATATCTTAAATATTTTCTCACTGAAGCATATTTTTATTTCATAATGTTACATTTGCAAAAACGAATGTCATATCATAATTAATCACGTGCTATAAAACATTATAAAATAGAATTGTTTTTTTTTTTATTAAAACATTATGATTATCTTAAAAACATATATGTGGTAACCCATCAGTAATGCACTTTTATAAACACAATTTTCTTTATTTGCGAAGGATTTGTTGAATTCGCAATTGCATCTCAACAAAAGACACTTTCTTTCAAAATTAAATACCTATAATTGGTAATGCGGATTGCTTCTTGCATTTGTTATGAATATATATTCCCACTCTTGGTCTAAATTCCCTGATATATTTAGTAACTGCTCTTCAGCCACATATGCTATTTCCACATAAGTTAGTACCATTTCTCTTAATATGATGAGCAAAAAACCGTTTAAAGTTTATCAATTATGTATATCCGACTCTTTTTTGTCGCTATAATTTTACAATTTATGAGGTCATAAAAAGCCCCCTTACTGTTTTACAATTTGATAAAATGCCTATTATTTAATAACTCTGGCAATCTGAAATATTTGTGTTTCTCTTTGTGTATTGAACACGTTACATTTGATATATTTTTATAAAGTAAGTTATATAAGTTAAACACGTAATTGTCAAAAAAGAAAAAAAAAAAAAAAGAGATTACTGCTTAAATAAATGTGTATAAATTAAATAATTATTTGATAAATAAATTTTACAAATATATAAAGTGAATAATATTTTTCAAATTCAACTGGTAGGAAAGTGATTGTATTTGTCGGATAAATAAACGACACTTTATTGTAATAAGATATCCTCTTTGTCAAAGGTGACGTGTACAGAAATTACAAACTTGATATAAAATTAGGACGTTAATCCAATTTAAAATGTTCTCAACCGGTCAGATAGACTTTGTCGTCATAAATTAAACCAGAAGTATATCTCTGCACGAGGTAAAACTACATAAATCTGCATAGGTTATTCCGGAGTTTTGTCATAGTATTTAATATATTTAATCTATTAAACACTGCAAGCTATGTTTAAAAATAGAAATATCATGTTTACGTCAGTGAAAAATCGCACTGACGAATTAATTTATAAATTAATGTACATTTGTAATGATATATTAATATTAAAAAAATGGTGTGAACATTATGAAATCAATTACAACACTTCAGATAATCATTTTATATCATAAACGCTGATATACCAAAAACATTCGTTTTTTTTATATATCTGATGCCTTTTGATATTTTCCATGAAACATGCGTTTTTCCGGGATCGTGATTATTATTGGTAGTCTCGTTAATTTTTAGGCAAATTTCAGAGTGTTAATTATTACACAGTTAGTTCTTATTTTGAATACTGTTTTCACTAGATAATTAAATGAAATTTTAAAAGATCTTAAAATGTTGTAGAATGTTTGATGTGAGGAGCCAACAGGATTCAATTTATTTTAAAATATCCAAGACATTAAGCTAGAAAAGTTGTATCCAGAAATTGTTTCAGATTAAGTAAAAAATAGGCATGTATATGTATCACAAATATGCTCTTTATTGATTTACTAATTTTAAGATGACCAATGTGATTTCATGCAGTTCAGTTTGTAATTCTAAAAATGATTGATGACAAATTTACTTCTGTTCAATTCTTTCCTTTAAATTTTCGTCCGAAAAAGTCATGTATCTCTAAAACATGAATCAGTTAGTTACATGTTAAAAATTAAAGTGCTTACATTTTAGATTTATACATGTAAATGATATTATGATGTAACCGAGCAAAATTGATTCTTCTGACGATATTGAATATCATGTCACCTAGTAAATGTTATAACTCTATCTAAACATAATGTATTTCAATAAACAATAGTAAACATTCTTTCTCAAACTCTTGCCATTAAAAATATACTCAAATGGTACGAAATAAGTGTTATAATTATAATTTTATGTTGAGAGGACTGTTGTAAGTGTCTAAAGTGACAGTAACAGAACACTTAAAGCCATTTACATACGTATTGAAAATATGCTCTAGGGGGAATTATATTGTTGACCATTTACTTCTGTATTGTGAAGACTTGTGCAACTCATAATTCAAACATTACAAGTAAATTCGAAATTCATTCTATGACTGTTCTTATATTTTATAACAAAAGTATAAAAGTGAAATATGCTGGCATACTATTATGACATTCTTTTATAATTTACAGTGTTCATTAGTTTTTAAAGCATCTATTTCGTACCCATCACAGTTGTAACTTCCCTATTTTAACAAATTATCAGGTATCCTTACCTGTTAGAGAAGGACATAATAGCAAATCACGTATCAGACGTTTCTTATTAATGTAGTTTGAATTGCTTATCACGAATTCGTTATCCAACCAATATGTTTCTTGTAATTGTTATGAATAAAAGGCATTTTGTTTTTATTCCAAATTAACAATAACTTCTAACGTCATAAAAGATGCAAGAAACTAATATAGAATTCAAGCCAATCACGATACTCGATAAGTATTTATTATGGTGGCTGATTTGTGCCATTTCGCGTTTTCGCCCCGCGACCCCGCCAAGCGAAAAGTCGAGAATTAAAAAGTTAAAATGGCGGGGGCGCGGAGCGAAAACACGCTAATTAGCGGGGGCGCGGGGCGAAAAGTCGAGATTTAATTGTAAAACCGCGGGGCCGCGAAGCGAAATATTTATTGTTTTAGGGCGCTTATTAGCGTGCTGTTGTCCGCGCCCCCGCAAAATTATTCTAACAAAATCTCGACTTTTCGCTTCGCGTCCCCGCCGTTTTATTTCTTAAATCTCGTCCCGCGACCCCGCGGGGCGAAGTTTTTTACTTAAATCTCGCCCCGCGCCCCCGCTAATTAGCGTGTTTTCGCTCCGCGTCCCCGCCGTTTTATTTCTTAAATCTCGTCCTGTGACCCCGTGGGACGAAGTTTTTTTCCTTAAATCTCGCCCCGCGCCCCCGCTAATTAGCGTGTTTTCGCCCCGCGCTTAATTAACACGCTATACACTTTAAAAAGCATACTTAAGGATACTGTCTACAAATGTGTTACCAGATAAAGACGTGTCTAAATTATCCGACATATTGAAAAAACAATAACATTCTAACACGCATGGCACAACTGAAACACCGGAAGACGAAAACACGAAAATCAAGAAATAAAACTTCGCGCCGCGGGGTCGCGGAACGAGATTTAAGAAATAAAACGGCGGGGGCGCGGGCCGAAAAGACGCTAATTAGCGGGGGCGCGGGGCGAGATTTAAGAAATAAAACTTTGCCCCGCGGGGTCGCGGGACGAGATTTAAGAAAATAAACGGCTGGGGCGAGGGGCGAAAACACGCTAATTAGCGAGGGCGTGGGGCGAGATTTAAGGAAAAACTTCGCCCCGCGGGGTCGCGGTACGAGATTTAAGAATTAAAACGGAGGGGACGCGGAGCGAAAACACACTAATTATCGGGGACGCCAAACGAGGTTTAATAAATGTATAAAACGGCGGGGACGCGGAGCGAAAACAAGCTAATTAGCGGGGGCGCGGGGCGAAAACACGAGATTTTAACTACAAAAACGGCGGCGCGCGGAGCGACAACACGCTAGTTAGCGGGGGCGCGGAGCGAAAAGTCGAGGTTTTTAAGAATAATTTGGCGGGGGAGCGGACAACAGCACGCTAATTAGCGCCCTATAACAATAAATATTTCGCTTCGCGGCCCCGCGGTTTTACAATTAAATCTCGACTTTTCGCCCCGCGCCTCCGCTAAATAGCGTGTTTTCGCTGCGCGCCCCCGCCATTTTAATTTTTAATTCTCGACTTTTCGCTTGGCGGGGTCGCGGGACGAAAACGCAAAATGGCACAAATCAGCCACCATAATTTATAGCAATAATGATCAAAGTATTTTTGGTGAGCGATCTTATAAAATGTTGCTTGCATATGTTGAACTAATTGAATCTTTGTTTAATATCAAATACGGAACACTTAGAAAACAATTGTTTGAATGCATCTGTAGACAAGTACTAAATGATGTTTTTTTTCCTTAAATACTTTATACAGTTCTACGTCCAAAATCATTTGTCTGTATTATATACATGTATTTCATTTACAATAAATAGATAATAAAAGATCAATATCTTCTAATCTAATTCAATCAAATACCAAGTATTTTGGAAATCTCGTAACTGATAGTTTTACAATTAATAACTTACAAAGCTGGTCAATTGTATTGTTTAACCCTTTTTATTTAGGAGCTGTTGCTTTATAATGACGGTGTATTTGCTTGAGATGTTTCTATTATTACGAAACACCTACATAAACAAGACTTTCTACACGCATATGCTATCTTGACCGTTAGAGAACGATGCTGATCGTGACGCGTGTAATTTGATGTCGAGTAGTTAATTGAATTTCGACAGATTTCTGCGATATATGAATTTTTGCATTCACACATTTTCATTTGTAACATTGCTCAACATATTTGTGTAAAGCATATCAAAATTGTTAGCTTGGCAACATTTGGCGTATTGGAAAAAAGTTCTTATTCATTTTAGATAAAATAACTGCAGATGCACAAATAATAGGTTTGTTAATTTCCTTCGGGTAATTTACCAAGCTTGGCTTTATCATTTTTTTCTGTAACCCATTCAGAAATAATAGAAATGCCATTCTTGTCAAACAGTCCGATTCAAAATAATATTCGTTATCAGTTTCCTTTCATTAAATTGATTACAATTTACTGTCAAAGGCTGATAATGTGTTAACTTTATTTATACCAATTTAGTTGCTATAACATTGACAGAAATATTATAATTGTTTTCCAGTAAAGAAAATTACTTGTGAACAAAATATTCTAGGACTGGTTTAAAGGTTGTAATCGTTTTCTCTTTTTGTATATCAATATGATTTTATATAGTTAATAAATGCTTCAAAATGATGTAATCAGCAAATTTATAACAATTATCCACCCGCTCTCACAAAGTACAAAGGAAGAATACTACTTTAAGCAAAGGTTAGATATCATTTGATGCAGGCTACCTACGCCCAGCAACTGCTTGGTCAAGGACATACACTTCATGAATAATCAGGACAAAAAGGTATTAAACAAAAAGACATGCTTTTCGTTTAATTACGGAATAAGGCATACAGGTATATAATAAAATACTTCCTTGCCTGAAATAGAGATACACAGTATTGAAACATTTTGTAGGGGAACAATTTAAATTTAATAATATTCGTTCTATGTGGGTTTTTTCGTTTTTTTTTTATCTGTAATGCGAATCTATATACTCGTAAAACAGTTGGATGATGTAATTATTTATACATAACACTACTATTGAGACAAATATTGAAGTGAGTGATACCTGTACAAAATCCATCATTGAAGATGTTTTTTCGTTTATTATTTTATAAAGTAACATTTGGACATCTATTGAATTGATAGCTGTAAATATTTTCTCACAGAAAATATTGTCTTATTTCATAATGTTACATTTTAAAAACGAATAGTCATTTAACTATTCAACTGACAAACCTGCTATAAAATGTTTTCTCAATTAAGAAAATAAATTATTTTCGTATATTAATCATATGGATATTCAATAAACCATAAGTTTTAACCCGTCAGTAAAATACTTTTATCTTCATACACATTTTTCTTATTTACAAAGGAATTGTTGAAGTTGCTGATGACATTTCCCAAAAGACACATTTCTTTCAAAATTGAAATAAATGCTATGCGAATGACTTCGTACATTTATATGAATTAGATACCCTTTTGGGTCTTAATTCAATAACTGCTATCAAACACATATGGCAATTACCACATAAGTTAGTACTAAATTTTCCTTCTTTATAAATAAATATTATTTCTCTCGTTTAGATTAACTGTTTAGTACTCTACAAACATTAGAACATATTTGATTTTTCATTCACAAAGTCTTTAATCATTCCTCAACTAACTAATTGCTTACTTCATTATATTTGTCAGACAGGTAGGGCCGCCTTTTTACAAAACTTATTCAGCGATGTTTTCTTCGGCCCGACATAAATCAAAATGTTTGCCCCATGTTTTTACATATTGTAATCTAAATATTCTGTTCATTATACAAATCGCTTCTGATATAGATGTTTTAGTTTATCTGTCGCCAATGGTTCTGAATAAGACTAGATTATAAAAAAACACGCAATATGCTTTGTACCATAAGATGAAAGCCAATTTATTTCACCCTATAGAAGAGACGAATTTCAATTTAGCTATCTCAATCGCCCAATTATAAATACAAGAAAAAGATGATAGAAGTTAGGACAGCCTGTCATTTTTGATAAATTGACAAGAAGATCCCGATTCGTTTGATGAGTTTGCAAGTTTTGTCAGAAGTCAGAAATGACATGCCAATTCCTTAAACGGATTGCCGACATTGAATCAAATCCAGAATCAAAGCTTACTAATGATGTTTTACTTACATTTTAATCTTTATTTCATAAGTATACATTTAACTTCTAATTTTAACTTTACAAAACAAATAAATCAATTGAAAGTGAAAAAGTGAACAAAATATTGAATTCAATATCGTTCATATGCATTGATCAAACAGTAAATTCATAAGTTTTTAGAATATTTTTTGTTATAATAATAAAAAGCTTTACGTTGCAATTGACAAATGTTATACTAGATGGAACATTAGGACTATGTTCCGCTTATTGCGTAATGCATATATGAGGTAGAGATAGAAATACATGTCCGCAATTTACATGTATGACTTTGTTCAAGAACACACATTTGAATCCTGTTAATTATCGAATAAATTTTAGTCTCAAATCAAAGTCAGAATAGATGACCAATCAAAATATATTTGGAAAG
The DNA here is from genome assembly GCF_026571515.1 of Ruditapes philippinarum. Taxonomy (NCBI): domain Eukaryota; kingdom Metazoa; phylum Mollusca; class Bivalvia; order Venerida; family Veneridae; genus Ruditapes; species Ruditapes philippinarum. The sequence continues at coordinate 222,727 of NW_026865833.1, read as the reverse complement.
TCTTTAAATAATCATAAATATGACTTTATGAGCTACTGATTGAATCAAAATATAGCCAGATATGATTATAAACATTACTTTTTCCAATGATCCCATCCTGGTGCACTGGTATAAATAGATGATAATTGAGGATATTACTCATTCTCTAAATGTCTATTTAGCATGTTGCAGAATGTACAGTTTTTATATCAATTTAGGTATTGAACTGTCTATCATGAATTCTTTTTTTTATTATCGTATAAATGTAAAGTAGTGTCCTGATTAAACGGCATTCCGTTTTTGTACACCAAATAACAATTATGTCTAACGTAATAAAAGATGCCTGGAACGTATGAGAAAATCATGCTACACGATTACTATTTATAGCAATAATAAAAGTATTACGGTGTTATTGACACTATAAAATTTTACATGCGTGTGTTTCTCTTTTTTAAATATCAAAGAGGGAACACTAAGTCAAAAGTTGTTATGTGTTCTGCAGATTCTGTAAAAATTATATTCTGTCTAAAGTATACATTGTCTATATATTATATAAATCATTTATATATGACCAATATCTGTGAACCTAATTGGAGATTTCGTTCAGTGAAACTGATACAAATAACCAATATAATAATTTGATATCTGATGATCACGATTTTAATATCTGATGACATGTATTGTTACCTTTACCACTTAACAATTACATTGTTTTATAATTTGTTTATAAGATTCTGGTTATAAACCAACCGCAAGCAGCTTTTTTGGCTGTTGAGTTCTTCTTTTACAGTGCTGCAGGGTTGATCAGGTCGCTGTATCCATAAGCAAGCTCAATCAAATCGAGTCTGCAGTATTTTCCATTTTCCAGTCTTGTATGATCTTCACGGTTAAATATCTGACTATAGTTGTCAGCAGAATGTCTAGAATAAACGAAACTATTACGTTATTTGAGATCTTGATATAGTTAAGCCTTTGTAATTGTCATGATCAAGTTATACCTGTGAAGGTCGTGAAATTTAAGCTTTTATATTTCAAAGTACCTGTTATTTACAAAAACTGCATTGCATTTATCGTCTGTCTACATATTTTTATCGCATGTCAGGATATCTCGGTACCATATTTCATTTTGTTTTTCGTTGGGTTCTTTCTGAAAACAACATAATAATTGAATTATAGAATTTAGTATTAAACAGCCAGATATATGATATAGACAATTATAAATACCGTCATAGAATGTATCTCAAAATTTACTTCAACTTGACTAATGAGTTGCGCCAAGCCTTTCAATTCAGAATTAAATTGTCACCAAACGCCAGGAAAGTGCTCCCGAGGGAATGTTCTTTATACTTATCTACAAATGGCTTTTAGTGCTCTGCAAAGTAATACACTTTTGCCACTTAAACCAGCATCACATCATAAGTCATTTTAACACATATTCCTTACTAATGTTTGAAAAATTGTAGAGATGTAATGACGAATCTTTAAAAGGTATTTTCGATTGTCTGTTTAGGTGCCTTATTTCTTTATATAAGAGGAAAAATTAATTTACGGAGGTTTATTTTAGAATTTAAATGTTTCATATTTGTTTATCTTATAAAGAATACAAACATGTTTACATGCATATTTGACAATAGGAAAGCATGCCCAGAGATTTTGGGTGTTCTGGGTATTGATGTCTTAAAGTGCCATAAAGTGCTTAAAATGTTTGTTAAATTTTGAACATTTTACCATGCAATAAACTGATAATCAGCCCTGTTATGGAACATTATATTTTACAAGTGTATCGTCTTTACATAAATTTTCTACATAAGGGCCATATATTTTTCGCACACAAATTTAAAAAAAAAATCAGAAATTTTTTGAATATGTATACACGTATACAAAAATCTGGATAAGAGTAATCCCTCGAAAGCAGAAGTCACAACAAATGTACATGAGAATTGCAGACTCGGTTTGATTGAGTTTGTACATGAGGGATAATAATGACAAAAGTCAACGTCCCTCAAGCCCTCAACTATTGGTTAGAGCGGTACTCAATTTTCGACACTTAAAAGTGTTGAAAGTAATTATCGCGAAGGACTAGAAAAATATATAGACACCGACGTGAAGTACGGGCTGCCACACGGCATTTGATACAATTTTGGTATCTTATCACGTTACTCTATATGCAGGACACATCTCATTCAATACATAGTATGTTACAAATATCTGTTCTTAAATGTTGCACATGATATAATATTTATAGCAAACATTAATCTCAAATCAAATTTATACAGTAACAGCATCCACATTTTTTTACTAATTTCTAAGCCGCCGCTGTAAGTAGGTGTTTGTAAGAAAGTAACCTTCATGAAATGTGATGTAGGTGTTAGACAAAGATACAACTCAATCTGAAAAGTTTTCTGTCATTGACGCCAAACAGACCGCTGAAGTCATGAACTTAAAACTGTAGACCTAAACAACTATCATTATCATAATTTATTTCTGTTATGCTATAAATACGTTATAAAAAAGTCCATTATCGTTATTAAGAATTCTTCCCGATAATAATACAACTTTGTACGGACTTATTTATCTTAGTACATTTTTTACAACACAGAATGAATATTCAAAAGATATTTGAATTAAGCGAATATAAGTATGTAAGACGTTTGATACAATATTAAGAAAGTGATTTCCTTATCAGCAAGGGGAAAACTTTACCAAAATATGTTATTATATATTAACCGATTACAGTCAAAACGTTGAAAATACATTATATGTACAAATTAATATGGAATGCATAATCGTTGATATTTTAAAGGCTATAAAAAGCATCTTAAAACGGTGAACAATCTTGCGTTTAGTGTCTCTATTGTCAAGCATGAGACCATAAAAGTTTTGATGTATAGGAACTTATTTAATAATCTTACTCGATTTTTAATATGAAAAACATAGTATTCAGAGAAAATCGAAAAAATCGTTATTTTGCAATTGATAGAAGAAACATCTGAGAAATTAACTTAAAACAAAACTAATTTTCTGCAGCGAATTTCAGCTAGAGGCAAAATTGCAACATTTTGTCAATGATATTTAATTATGTTCTTCTCTATTAATCAAATACAAGTTGATTACGAACATATTTTTTTCTCATGGCAGTAAAAACATCAAAATGAAAAAATATTAGGAATTTAAATATATATATTCATTATCCTTGCTTGTTTTATTAATTCAAGAATATATCAACTATTTGTGCGGAAAATATGTGTTTGCCCTACCTTTTCATAGCTTTATGGTAAACGAGAAAAGTTTCATGTTGTAAAACTATTTATGAATGATTTTCCTTTTTCTATTTTATTGAAGTCTATGTATATATAAACACAATAAAAATAATTTGTGATTTGTTTTGTATTCTTTGCCAAATTTGAATATATACATGTACTTTAACCTCAACAAAAAAGGGTTATATTTTCATATTTTGTCAATTACCGCCGAAAATATATGTATGAAGACCGAATTGAAATGTGATAACAGTTAATTTCTATTTTAGCACTGACTTAAAGCTATGACAAAGAATAATTGTTTTTTTTTTACTTTATTTCCTGCCATGTTGCTAACTTCGCTGAAATACTTTGTGACATATTTATTCTTCTACAGTTGCTTATGCAAAATCATAAATAATTTATGATGTAAAATTCAACATATTTATTTAAATATGTTGCATTTTTACCAGCATGTCGAACCGCTATCAATTGCATTTTGTCTCGCTACCTGGTATGATTATTGTAGCAATATGGTGCTCTTTTTAACTATTTCGATATTTCTATTTTGATTTTAGAACCTCGTTTATTTCCCAATTTTCTTTTTCTTTGCTTGTATTTTATTTAACATTTAATTTAATGACGTTGTATACAGTATCTTTTTGAAGATCACGAAGTTTGACTACACTGATGCATTTTAATAATTTGATTTGATTTGTCTCTCTAATGCTAGTACGTTTATATATATACTATGCTCATTCTTAAGTAAAATACCTTCATCACAGAAATTAATTTATTGAAAACTTTAAATGTTTTACTGAATATGTCTAATGTGAATAAAAGAATGACTAAACTATGTATGGGAAGCTGCGTTCCTTATAACAGGTCAAGTAAAGTTTGACATTAAATTTTCTAAAACAAAACAAAAACTGCCAGTGTTTTTAATGACAATATATACTTATATTTTGATCCCCACCAATAGTGTTTTAATGTTTTTAATACAAAATATCTACTATGTGTGAAGTTAAAACACGTCTACTTAATATTTACAAAGAGACTATATACATGTAGTAATTATCAATATTTTCTTATATCAAATTTAAGCATGGTATATCTTTACGCTCTTCAGCGGCTTTAAATGCATTACTGCTAATAAGACGAGTACAAATTGACTTTTTTGAAGACATAGCTCGTGAAAATATGTAACCATAATTGAAAAGTTACATTCAATGTTTTTCCAATAAACATCTGGAAAATTAAGAAATATCAAATTCCTTCAGGGGAAGTTTTAATTGTATCAAATTGCAACACCTTGTCTTTTTAATCGAGTAAATTTCTTGGGGTTTTAAATATTTAATATTCATTGATTTCATTGCTTTGATGAGAAAAAAGTGTTTGTGGCGTTTGTTAGATTGTTTTGGAACACTATTGGAAGAACAAGACTTTTATAATATTGAAATATATTGAATGTTTCCTGCCCCAAAATAAATCCAATTTAGTCTTGCTATTTGTTTTAAACAAATGTCCCATATCAATTTGAAGACCTTTGTTAAAGAGACATTATGCTGTTTTAGCTGTCATGTTTAGTTAAATAAGAAGTATGTACAAAAAAATTACCTATTATAACGGTGGTTGTCGAAAAGTGTTTATGATACAATATAAAACGACCTAAATTTAAAAAAAACTGATATTCCCCGTTGATTACTTGGGCCTTTGTTTATTTTTTGTAGTAAATTATAAAATTAAAGTATGGCAAAATGTCAAGTCATTTTGATTGTTACCTGTTCACTGACCATTAAAGATCCTGTATGTTGTAATTGAGATCGAATCACACACTTAAGTGAAATTATGTGAGTATATGTTTATAATTATGCTTATAAAACATTTTCAAACATCGAAGAATATGTAAAATATGTACTGCAAATATTTGTACATATTATATGTAATCATTAAAATATATGCAGTCATTTCTTATTGAAAAAAATGACTTAGACTTTATAGAAAAAAATAAATTTATTACCTCCCTTTATTTACATGAAATGTTAAATTTGGTAATATCTTTGTAAATGATGCTTTTTGGAACTTACAAAATTGAACGATCTTAATTTGAGCATCATATTTATGATATAAAACCATAAAAAATTGTGTTACAGGATCTTAAACAATTAAATGAGCATAATGCAACTTTAACAAAATGTAGTTGCATTATCGTTGTTTGAAAATATCCTTCGAGGATAAGCTTCTCTGATAAGCATTTTTGCATATTTCAAATGAATTATTGTGTTGGCATGCGTAATGGTGTTGGATTAATATTTTTCATTTTGCTATAAAAAATAAGTCCCGCCCCTCATAATGTTTGAAAATGAGCGGAGCTTTTTTAAGTCTTTTAGCTGCATAGAAATTAAGTTTTATCCTTTGAATATATATTTAACTTGTTTAAGGGTAGAATTTCTGATGAATTGAATAAATACTCGAATCGCTTATTGTTTTAAAATGTGCCGTATTGCTTTGAAATAAAATGATTGTGATCTGTGAATAAATCTTTAACTTGTTAAATAGAATTAAACTATATCTAAGGTAATATGTTTAATATGTAACTTATAAATTGTGAAAATGTTTTGTGTCCATAATCATATGATTGATTCATGAAACAGATGTTATAAAGAGTGTCTTTGTAATTTGACCAATAGAAATAGTGTACGTAAACAGAATAAAATGTCCCTGAGCAAACTATTATGTTGCTTTTTTATTAGTGTTTAATCCGTTAGCAGGGATTTCGTTCATGTGCTATTTGCGTCTATCGAAATATACCAACATATTTCTGTCATACAGATGTTTTTGTATCTGCATTGTTTTTTCTTCAAAATTAAAACACTAATTTTAAAAACTGCAGGCAGCAGATATATAATTTATACAGTTAAGGAGTAGACGTCATGGTGCATTATCAATAATACTTTTTTATGATAATATTTTTTGATAAAATCGTAGTTTATTTCAGAAAAGTTACATACTTCGTTTATGAAAATGGTACAATACTGAATTTTTATATTTTCAAATAATTAAGATGACCATTACCAGACAAGTTAGGATCAAAATTGCACATCGGCTGCTTTGCAGAACTACTTAGCGTGCAATTATAATTACCCACATCAACTTTGAGGATGAGAACGGTGAAGCCGTGACAATAAACAATAAACGATATTTTGATTTCCTCAAACTTTTGTACAAGAGTAAGGATAAATTTAAGTACCCTTATACCGTATAGTGGTTTTGGAAAAATGTGTTTATGGCTTAAGGAAAGGTATAAACCTTATTTTATACAGGACAAACACAGTTTGCCTAAACTCCTCTTACATTCCCGATCTAAATTCTATTGACATTCTTCACTGTTGGAAAAGACTTGCATATCTAGAGTCCAAGCGAGGAATAAGAGATATTGTAATGGCTACATTCAAATATATGTCTTGTTACTTCCAGAACGTCTAGTCGTCGTAATTCAACTACAATGTGGTCATTATGAAACATGTTGCAAAATAAAACCCGTATAACTTTGTCATACATCAACTATAATTTTACTCCCTATATTACCATGATGTTACATTTGTTTAAGATCGACGTATTATATTGGAAAATGAAATAAAACCTACGAGATTGTGTCAGACGAAAAAACATCCTGTATGAAACTGTCAGGGTAACTTAATGAAATAAAGTATATAAATTGTTAGAAAAATTGCGGTTTCATACCATTAACATTATTATATTTACAATTACATCATTTAACTGTGGCCAGTTCTTTTCTCGCATGCTTAAAGCCTTTTATTTCGTATTGTTTATATATGCCTTATATAATTATTTTTATAATTTAATTAACGATAAAGATTTCTTTTAAAGGCCGTAATAGATAGATAAACATCATGATAAAATATGCAAAGTTTAGACTTGTGTGACTTTGACTGTCATACAGTTTCTTTTGCAACACAATAAACTGAATTGCATTCCACAGACAGCAAACAATTTTGAGAAAAAAAAATTCAAAAGTGGACGCAATATTTATATATTTAGATTATTAAAAGGATAATTACGCAGCATGAAAGGTAAACACTTCTTTAAAACTTGACACTCTTTTAATTACGTATGTTTGTCCTAATGTATGTCTAGGTATGAAAAAATAGTAAAAAATCAAAGGAAACAGAATGATAGCCTTTACAAAAGACTCATGGATTTTTAAAGCACTGCATATGTTACACAATCAGGTGCATATTAGGCATTGAAATTGAAGTGAAGCTTATGTTATTTAAACACACACATTTGTTTTTTTCCACTGTATTTGTGGAATTGATTACCACATGATGTTACCTCATTTATACCTGCGTCGTTAAAATTAACGTTTTATTACCATTTAAATACCTTATAAAATATTTTCCAGACGACCCGAAAGACTTGATTTATAGAAGACTACGTCAGTTTAGAACATGCTGTTACTTCTATTCTAAATTGATCTTATATTCCCAAGTATTTATACCAATAACTACACGCGTTAATCATTCAACCAACCAATTTATTTTATAGATCTGTTTTGTGTATTGTTCATGATATGTTCGTAAAAAGAGTGAAACAAACCATCAAAGGATATTTTATCTATTTACTAACTTAAGGAGTTATGATTATTACACAAAATCAAATATATCAAAGGAGCCAGAAATCAAGAAACAGCTGCTCGTTACGAACATTCTTACTTGGTTTTCTTAAACGGAAATTAAATTGTATTTATATAGTCTTTTTTAAAAAAAATTTAGTAACCAGGACATTATACAGACATTTTCAAATGTAGTTTTGAAAACATGAAATATCACTGATACTATTGTTTTATCTCTTTAATATGCATATACTATCATAAATCTCATCTCTTAAATCAGGTTAACTGGACTTTTTAACAATTGTTTTTTATTGTGAGGTCAAGAATAAATGTTTTTTTTTATTACAATTTCCTCCAAGGTCTTATTATTTCATTATATGTATAAGAACTTCAGCCGCCTGTCAATAAACATTTAATCACTAAAAAAGATCACTTTTACAATTTACAATGTATTTTGCAACTTAAAAAAATAAGTTTGTTAAGATTTTAAGTATTGCTGTCAAAGACATCAATCAATTTGTTTAAATCGTTTCATGATCCTTTGCTATAAATGTCATATATCTAGAAGGAGCACTAACATAAAAATTAAAGCGCTATAAACATTTATTGACAGCTGTATAAATCTCATAAGCATTCTAATTGTATGTAAAATATACATATATCTAATGACTATGAGGTGTTTGTTTTTAAAAAATATATAAATATATAAATATATAAATAAATAAAAATATATCAATTTTCAGTGAATGTAGATAAATATTTCAATAAGATTTACTTCATTTATAATTTTGTTAATGACTGAATCCCATTTTTCTCAATCTCATTCTTAATTTTCATTACAAAACATGCTAAAGAGACATTTACAAATTATATACAATGCAGAATTAAATACAACGTATTACAATGTACTCATTTAAGTATTTGTTACTTGTCTTGAAGCTTATATCTGTAAAAACCTTAGACAAAACCCACAAATTAGCATATTTAATACTGATTGTCAACAAAATCGTTCCGTAAGTGTTTCCATAGAAAGTCTGTAACGTTTCGTAAACATACCGGAATAGGTTTTGTTACGATGTCATTGTATACTCATGCAATTATATCCATCAATTACATTTTATCATATTATTTCGGTAAATAGTTACATACTGTAAACATGTTGAAAACGAAATCAGTCTGATAAGCCTCGAGGTATACATAATTTCTCAAAACTAACACACAAAAGATCAAATCCTCGATGATCAAACTCCAATATTTGGCACACCAAAAACGTTTTGATCATACCTTGTATGTTATATTGACCTTTTAGTTATAAACTTTAAATATTATTCTGACATCTGACAATGCCAGCAATTAATCAAGCAAGCTTCAACCTTTCCATCTTTACATCAACTATTAGAGCCTGCCAAACTTCGTTTCAGCATTTGTCTGTTTGAGTGAATGTTGTGAGGATTTTGATAACATTTTATTTTGATTCCTTTGGTGTGTGTATAAATGGCCGTGACGTGTAATACATGCGTCAACATTCACTAAGTTGATAGAGGAAAAAACTCTTGGTGTACTTCCGTTATATCAAAACTGCAAACAATTTCATAAATTAAATTTCCGTTATTAAGTTACATTATCATTATGTATTCATAACATAATATCATTTTCCAATATTTATTTTCATTAAAACAACAGGAAAGTCGGGATTTTTGGAACACAATTAATTATGCCACCTTTTTATATCCTGATTTACTTTTCATTCATATTTAATTTATCATTGCCGGAAATTATTTTTTACTTACATACTAAAGAGATAGGATAACAATATTGATGATAGGCATCGATTTAACATTTTGAATAAATAAAACTATTTGTTGTATTACTATCAGTATTCAGATTTATCCGATTTCTGTTTGTAATGGATACGTATTGTTCTTCCTATTTAGTTTTTTAATAAGCATTTTTATATTAAACTCCTTTTTCGATTAAGGTTAATTAAGCAACTCTCTAATTCATTAAGGGAACTAAATTGTACTGTTATCATTTGATGTAACGGTAGCTTGCACTTTCCACTATCGTCAGCGAACAGGCTCAAACCTGGCCTGCAGCATTTTCAACAATGCTCTTTAAGGGCGTTTATAGGTAGTTAGGATGTAGATATTTTACAAGTTAAGTCATTAAATAAGTCCATGACCTCAAGAGGTGATAAGTCGGACAGACCTGCCCCAATAATACAATTTAGTCTTGCGAATGTTCTCAATACCATTCTCAAAGAAATAAATGAAATTCCTATGGTCATTGCATCTATTTCCCTTTGATCATGTTGATCAGAAGGTTTTACAATACGTGTTACATTTACTGTATATGTCATATATCTAAACGAAGCAGAAGAACATCAAATTTTAACACTCATTTAACATTTACATGGTCGTACTGGTGTAACATTTATGTACGGATTATAAACATAGTATATAAAAAAGCTATGGTATTTAAATTCTGCCTTTCAGATATTCCCTGCAATATATTGTATTATTTCAAGTTATCCTTTTCAGATATGCAAGAGCATTTTCATAATTGTGTAGCATTTCTTCCCTTCTTATTAAATCATTAAATATGCAATTCCAATGTGATTCAATAGTATGAATAATTTCTTCAAAATCGTTCTAAATATAAAGCGCTTTCCATAAATGACTGAGCTACAATTATTGACTCATCAAAGACGTTTTGATCATGTCTTTAATGTAATATCGACGTTTCGGTTATAAACTCGGAATATCATTCTGACATCTGACAATGAGAGCAATTAATCAAGCAAACTTAAATCTTTGACTATAAATCAAATATTGCAGCCTGTCATAGGTCGTATCTGCCTTATTCTTTTAAATTTGATGGTATTTTTTAATATTTAAATTACGTAAAGTCTTGTATCTAAACTGATTTAAGGTCAGAGGGTTTTGACGGAAAAATGTGTGAATAAAGCTTGGGTGGTGGATGTTAGTTTGTGAGCCCTCAGAAAAAAAACAAGAAATATATTTGGCAAGTGCGCATGCGTGCACATTTTGTTGGTTAAATCTATGATGCTCGGCACGGCTTTTAGTATAATTATATAAAACAGTTTTGGACAGTTATTATGTATAATAATAGTTCATTTTCCAGTAGTTACTGTTGTCTATAGCTAGATTATTCTAGATTTTCTTCGGAAGAATTAAAAATATTTAATTGACAAACACAACATTTTTAGATAGAAATTTTCAAGAACATCCTGGAAAGATCATTTCAAATCAAACGTTTCATCATATATTCAAATAGTGTTGTTAGAAAGAAAACTTTAAAATAAATGTTAAGATATATTGATGTCCACTGAATATCAAATAACCACACTCTTCATTGATAATAATTTTAAAATTGTGAGCATTCGGACAATTCTCATTCTCTCACAACATTCAAATGTTATAATAAAGGATGATTATATCAATTTGGACAATCACACGGCTTCCAATAAGTTAGAAAACACTGATTTCGTCTTTAATCGTGACAGTAATTACGCATAAATTTACATACAAAAGTCGTTTTGATGACACATTGGCATAACATAAAAAACACAAATTAGATTAACGTGTCCAGATATTGACAGATCTGCATCTGGTTTGGTAGGATTGGTCTGTTACATACATACAATTCGGAACAATGTTGCCTGATGCATTCATTTTTAAACTTGCCTAGATATTATTGTTTCTGTTTCTTGCTGTTATTGGTGTTGATGCCGCTGCTACTGCTGCTGCTGCTGCTGTTGATGCGCAATAAATAAACGTAAACACGCTTTGATCTAATACCAGGGGAGAAACGTATTTTCGGTATTAGGGAGTCCGCCTCCTAGAACTTACAAGCACCGAAATTGCCAGCTTTTACATACTAAAAGAAATGTTGACTAAGGAACATGCTGACGGCATTTATCTATTGGTAATTAACTTAAGTGCATCACAACACGTCACATAATTATTACCTAACGGAATAATAGTTTCATGCATCTTGAAATCGACGACATATTATATTATCAAGAAGTGTAAACACGTTTTGGAGTCCTATTGAACATTATTTTACCAATTCTTTTATATTACAGTTTTCATCTGTTATGAGCCATGTTACATGATTTACTATCCAGAATGTCTTGAAGTAAAATCGCATGCATAGAACGTACTAACAACGATAGTATCCGCGCCTCTTTGGAATCCTTTACTGTAGTGGTAAATTACAATGATTTATTTCAATAATAAAGTGATTTCACATATTTTAACCGCAGTAAACATTTGCAATCTATGCTATTCTCAAAAACGCTTTACAATTTATAAAATTTGGTGAAAATGTAGCTGAGGGATCTCATGTTTATTACGTCAAACTAAAGTTTAAATTACATTTTCATTTTCTTAAAAGTTATAATTTTAAAATAATTTTCAAGACAATTGGATAAATAGTTCCTAATAATTTTATATTATAAGGGATTCTTTATCTAAACATTGGTCTGGTATTATTGGTCTCTCATTTGTTTAAGAAGTGACTTTTGTTAAGATTTATTTTGAAACGTTACCGATGTATTTGTTTCAAAATGTAGAGTTGTTTTCTTGATTGATAAAGATGTCTTGAGGTCTGCTCAAATCGTCGCTAGGGGGTGTTGACGGTAGTTTGCATCTACCATTGTCGTCCAGAAAAAGTCTCAATCAAACTAAGCCATAAATATTTCATTTTTTAAAGTTTGAGGTTCCAATATTGTACTATTCTCTCTGTCAATTTTAAGAATGATAATTGTGTTTTTAAGCTGAGAGCTACTAGATAAAATCAGTTATTCAAACTTGTTTGATCTTCGAATATGTTAGTATGTCAACAAACGGAAGTATTGAAAAGTACAAGAGCAAATATTCGTGTTTGTAAGGTTCTAGTTCTTTATTCCTGAAAGCTAAACATGTAAGGACTTGTTTCATATTGTAATTCTTGTTGTACAGACGCTCCAAAATTACAACTGATATGTTTCCAAATAGTTACCTGATCATGTGTATATTGATTAAATTCAAGAACATTTTGGGCTAAAATGTAAACAAAGCAATGTGATTGAGCAGAGAGGATGTTGAAACACCTATGGGGAATTAAAACATTTCTAAATCATATCCATGCTTTGCATACAAAATACAAAAATAATATAATGGTTAATTACTCAAACACCAAAATGTGGATTTTACTTCTCTACCATTTCTTGATTCGTTTTCTAGTTTTATATGCAGATACGATTCTTACATAATCTAATACCCATCTACCGCAGCATTAATTCGCATCGGAAATATTTTTGCATTTTCCTTCTTCTCTCGCTGCAGACAGAAATTGCAATAAAACAAGTTGATTATAGTAATTGGTGTATAGGGTTACCGGAGAAGTGGCTAAATTACAGCCTATGTGTACAAACTTGGCGATAAATACCTCCTACAGTCTCAAACAAAACTCATTTTAATGTCACCAAGGCACGTCTTTTAATATACAAATAAGCATCATATGTGTAATTATCGACAGATATGTCTCTGTTTCTGGTCAGATCCGCTTGTTACTAACACTTTCATTGTTACAACTTGAACACGTACACCTTGATAAAAGTACATCAAGCCTTAATGTCTGAAAATAATAAGTAACAATTGTTCCAGGCGTGATCGCATAAGTTACAGAAAAAGAAGTACGTATTACATCATCATCAGGAAAAAGTACAGACATCTTTTAATTTTGAATTACTACAGTTATATTTTATTTACATCGTATAGATTTATTTTTCCTTTTGCTTTATTTAAATATTAGAGAAACATATTTCTATAAATGTAAATGTTGTATCATTTTAGACAAAAATGTTTGTCACACGATCAGAGTAATATGTAGCTTCTTCAACTCGGGTTTCCCGACTTAACTTGCTAGGTTAACGATTCTTAACTGCTACATTATTCCAAATATTAGGTACATGTTGAGGATAGACCCGGGGATGTACATTTTCACTATCTAAGTCCCTAACCTGGACAAGAAGTAACAAACAAACATTACTTTTAAAATGGAATTTCATTAGTCTATTAAGAATAACCACGATTAATTTATTAAAGAAATTGATTTCGTTTTAGGTAGTGAAATTGGTTAGTGTCTTTCGTTGCCCTGTCCGCTTTGTGCTGAATTCTTTAAGTTATCGATTGAATGATATTGTAGGTCTAAAACTACAATTGATTACTTTTTTCTAGCTTGAAAATGAACATTTATATTTTAACGAATGTATGTTGAATGCATATTTTCGGAAATAAATCAGAATTAAATGTTAAGTAAGTCAAATTCTTTACTCACAACGACAATTTCAACATGTTACAATCCAAGGTATCTTAGTCTGCGCTGGATGGAGGCAGGACACTGGTGATGAGGACTGAATACTGCTTTAGCTGATGCTAGAAGGGTATTAGATTCTGCACTTTTATCTCTCATGAAAAGAAATCTGAATCAAACTGTATATTGCATCATTTTTATATTTTTGTTTTTATTGCTTCATCAATGAATCAGCTTTTTTTCTAGATTTTTCTTTCAAACCTCAGGAGGTCAATGGCTGTATGTTATATTCCCAAGATGTTTTTAGGTAGAAATATGATTTTCCACTTCATCTGCACAACACCTGTCTTAAAAAGCATATACGAGTATTTAATCTCGTCTGATCACCTAAAATGTATTTGTAAATAGAAAGTACGATTGTTTTATGGATCAAACAACAAAAGTGATTTAACAGCATTGATTTTTCTAGAAATTTTTAGGCCCACATTTATTCTTTATCACGCAAAGTACGTAAAGAAAAATGAGGAAAACAACATTATTTCTAAGAAAACACTAAAGAAGAAATAATGTTAGATTGAACATGTTGAAATGTATAATGCATAAGTGGAGTCTGGAGGAAACAATTCTTTATTTTCATTTAACGTTGAAAGCAATTTAAATTGATCTTGAATGTTATAAGTAGCTTAGTCGAGAACAATTAAGCCTTTCTGCAGATCTTAAACAACGGATTCTATATCTAAGGCTACACCAACAATAATTTAACTTAATATCTATTTATTATAAAAAATGTATCTATATGTTGACGCCTCATACTAAGCTTCAGAGCAAAAAAATTATAATATTTAAGTATATATAATTGTTTTGAATTCTGATTTTTTATTCTGATATTCTGAAATGATAAAGGAAAAAGTACCGAATTAATTAAATGCCAAAAGAAGAAGTACCTAATAAACTTCTGTTCAATTTAAACAAGGGTGGAAGTGAATACAATAACGTGAACTAATTTCTATCAGTCTAATTGGCCAAATAAATAAGTTGTAAAGACAACAGAGATAACATATAAATGGTATTATTCTCCTGACAATTTGACTAGCACAATAAGGCTGAACTTGTCTATCAGGTATTACTATATCAGTTTTGAAAGATTTAGCTTATATCATAAGTCTAAAAAAACACAAATACAACAGAAACATAACATGAAATATAGATACAGACCGTTTGTCGTTTGGGAGATAAACAGAGCAATATGAGGACGTGCTAATGTGTTTTATAATGTACTCTTAACAGGTTTGGTGTTTGAATATTCTAGTTGGAGAAAGTATTTAGATTTAAAACTATTGTCTTTAACCTATACATACATTCATTTCACTCACTATGCGAGCAATGCTTAAAACTTTCAAAAATATATATCGGTATATCAGGTTTAAATCATTTTTCGTTAAATATATAAATTAATTTAAAAATGAAAAAAAAAAGGAAAAAAACAAAAACAACAACAATATACAAGTGGCGTGCTGTATAATGTTTGAGTAAGAACTTAGTATACTGATTGTCAAATAAAACTGCGACACTTTTCATATATGAACAAAAGTGCATAGGAAATTTTAAAGAATGTAAAATAGGGTAAATGCCATTTTGAAATGAATGCGCAGAACATCAAAATAGAGAGAAATAGAATCCCTAAAGAAAGTCCAAACCGGTAAATTTAACAATATAAACTTTGATTGCCTAGTGCTGTTTACTTTGGCACCAATTATATTCATGTCATATCATGTAATTTAAAACGATACTTTTAACTACAGAAATTGGCAATAAATTAAGACTACTTACCTATACCTGTAATCACTAACTGTGACTAATTAAAGCATCACTTTGGGCTAGCACTAGCATATATTTTCTATGAGCCAATTTTTATCGCAGTGAACATTGTGTGCCAATATTTCATTTTTAAATTATGCAATAGTATTGCAAGATAACCAGAATTTAATTGTATTTCTTAAAAGTCAGACTCGTTAATTATATTTCTTAGCATTTCATATGCATGTTAATTGTTCGTTCTTTTAGGAATAAGAAGTTTTCTTAAGCTGTTAAATAAATCAAAATTATATGTGTTGTTAATGGAAACTATAAAAGTCTCTTTTGGTTGTTTAATAGTCAAAATAAATGTACTACAGTCCAAAAAACGAGTTCATTGGGGGTGTGTAAAGCTTACTTACATGTATTCCATGAAATTTCCATGAAACCATCATATAATGATGTTTTTCTTGAGCTTTTGATACCAGAGAGTATTTTTAAAGTTGTTATTGTCTCATGACTCTTTAAAATATTCATATGTTGTTCTGTTATTACAGTGACAATATCCATCCGAGATACATGTAAAATCATATTGTGCCACTGCAACACAAAGATACAAAGCGGAACGAAATGTTTTTGTCAGTGTTTTTTCCTGTTTCAGCAACAATCATTATAGTATCTAGATACTGTAAAAAGCCTTACTTCGGACGTATGATGAACTTCTAGAAAATGGTATTAACTTCGACTGTGTTTTACACTTTTACGCTTTTACCACATTATTATTTTACTTTTTCATGTTTATCGCCATAGCCAATTGCTACGTCATAGAATATGGAAATAATGCGTATTAAACAGAATCACGCTTCTTGATATTCTAGATATATATGATTTATGGGTCCGTAAACTACAGATATTTATGTAAATTACAATATTTTTTAACTAACATTTGCAACCCTTATATTTTGTTACAGATTATTGCATCAAATTGTATATAATTTGAATATGTTTGGGATTGTATTTTACACCTTTTTAAATACAATAAGAAGCTCGGTGTATTTTTTCAGTTCAATCATTATACATAACACTGTGACGATAACTAATCAAAAGAACATTTCCAGTTTTTGTGGCAATAGCATCAAGCGAACACGGAACATTTAGTACAGACGTCTTGCCTTTGCTTGCATTTCATGTTGACTTTCGTATGCTAATCAAATAACAAGAATAGTTTTGTGTCGCCATTTAACGATATTTGTATGTTAAAAGATGTCCTATTGTGACAGCAGGGGTCGCCTTTCAAATTTAGTATGATATTATGTTAATTATATCACCAGAAAGTACTGGGCAAAGTCATAGATTACAACACATGGTTCAGATAACAAAAAATAAAAAAAAGGTTCAATATGTACGAGTATATATTATTTCGTTGCATTTTTAAGTAAGAAATTGTGTTTAAGAATATAACTCAAATTTAAAGTATCAATTCTAGAATAAAGACCCTTATAGTATTTGACAGTAAATCATGAATATGACATAATTTATGTACAAGTTTGAATAAATGCAAAATATTGATGTAATGATTGTTTTAAACTTCACATAAAGTGTTAGAAGTTGAACAAAAGAAAGACATTTGAGTAAAATTAAAATGTCGTGTTCGTGTTTGACTGTTATATTTCGGAGAATGCGTCTTGTTTCATCGGGTTGTTTACGTCTTAATTCTTATCTTAATGTCATGTAGTATCTTATGAATTTCTAACAATTGTGTATAACAGAGCTTAAGTCGCAATGTTAAATAAACTAGAGCTTATATTTCAACTAAAATAGTCACAAGCATGATATGATTGGATATTTTGAAGGGATTCCCTTCATGCCCGACTACCGTCGATAGAGGATAGCACATGTTGAGGTAGATTAAAAATTTACATAACTGATATGTTAATTGATAAATGAAATAAATCATATTATTTTTATATTATTTTATGATGAAAATGAAGTATAACATATCTATATTAAACTAACATAATATCTGTTCTGTTAAAAATGTAATAGTTAAGTGTGTGTCACCTTTCACTTTGACAAGCGATTAAATCAGAGTGTATATTAAGTAATGTAGTGTAAAAATATGCTTTAGGAACGATATAAAAAATGCAATGCCATAACGCTACGAATTAAAATATATTGCCATATTTTGTATACTGTATCAATTAATATCAAATGCGTATTGTAGAAAAAGAAAACATATTGGTATAATATGTATTTGATTTGACAAATGAACTAAAGCCCATGAACTCATTACTATCTTTCATCTTGACAATATTGGATAATATTGAACGCCACCTCAGATGTCATCAGTTACGCTTAAAGCCACACTTTGTCATCCGAGAACCATAATGTATCAGTCTGGGGATGAAACCGTAATGCTGCTCGCGCGACTCATTCTGAATTAAAATTCCATTTGCATAAATCAATTATATAAATTGAGTAGTTCTTTTGAGCAATGTTTTCTTGAGATTAGCGAAACTATCACACAGAGCAAAATTCATTTGGAAATTAAGACCTAGTATGTCCAATAAATGCTTCTTCCACACTTGGTATTGTGACTGACAACAACATTATGGATGAAAGGCAAAATGAAACGCCAAGAAAAGAACCTTAATATCTTAATATAGAATTTGAGGAGTCAAATGAATAATGACTGCATACTTTGTGATGATCATTGTGACGACCGTATAAAAAGATTAACTAGCAATAGGCTGTTCCCAAAGAAGCATATAAACAATTAATGGGAGCATTATTGTGAAGCATTTTCATGTATTTCATGCATTTTCTGTATTTTCATGTTTTTTTTGGATATATTCATGCTAATTGTCCCGCTTAAATATTTATAATAAAAGGCGTTATTTGATTGGCTATTATTTGGAATTAAAAGGCATGAATAATTATGTTGTTTTCAAATTATTATTATTCAACATAAACATTCGATGTAATGGAGATAAAATCTTAAAAGAATCAAAAGGTTTAAAAGTTTTTATACAATGTTTATCTTCATTACACAGAGTAATCTACTACGGCAATAAGCAATAGGGTATCTTTATGATCGTAAGTAGTGGACGCTAACGGTTCTTTAAAAAAACATTTTGCATAATTGTTTTTATAAATTGGCATTCGATATGAATAATGTCTATTATTTACAGAATGTAGCTTTTTCATGTTTTGTGTCTTACACAAGCTGATCAAAGGTCATAATTAACCAATCAAATTTAGCCATTTACAGTTAATTACATAGCAATATAACCAAGAAGTATACCTACTAAAAGTAATTTGTGACTTGTGTTTGACGTCTTTAATTTAATTTATGTTAAAATTTATATTAATAAACTGGCGTAGATACCTTTATAGTTTGTTCCACAAAATCTAATAAAATAAGAAACTATCGTATTTCGTGATGTCGTTGAATTGCAAACACTTTTTATTTATATTTTTTTAAAGTTTTCTTTGTGTTACACTTCGCTCTTTTATAAGTAATTTGTTTTCAGAAAAACAAAACATACTGATGATTTGTAAGACAGTAAGTCCCCTTACATAATTGCCATAGGGCTTCAGAGCATGCAGCGCATGCATGTTGCCCAAACTAACGATGATTTATCTGATCATAAAAGACAATGTAATACGCAACATTTCGTAAGCCACCTAGCACAGGCTTAAACAGTCTACAATCGACAACACCATATGAACTCGAAGGCCCAGATTACTTGATTTTTCTGTGACGCTATTCCTTCATATCTAGTGCCTAATACCAAAATATATCAATCTTTCTCAAAATAATTTAGGCATACACTATAAAGGCATCAACGTCAAACCATATTGTTAATTTGCTATTTAAGTATTAAAATATAAAAGTCATAAAGATTATTTTAGGAGCCATACTTCAATATCACAGAGACAAATGTCAAAATTAACATGTTCTTCTCGTATGATTTATACTACGGTTATATTGTCCCTGATTCAAAATGAATAAGAAATGTGTAAATACATTGTCCATTGTTAAGACAGCCTTTCTATAAAACTTGTTCTTTGCTAATAAAATAGTTTTTGAACAGAAAAAGGAAATGTCATATATTATGTGTGTTACGATTAATTTTACTTAAGGTTTTACGAAGGCGCATTTCTTAATGAAATTCAAAACTATTTCGAAAAGAAGGAATTTATCATGATTATAATTAAATAACGTATATCTTTTAGTTTGACGTAACATAATGAATTGTTTTGTTGAATATGCGGGTTTGTTCAGAGTAAAAGAAAAATAACATATGACAGGTCACAATTCATTCATTCATTCATTCATATTCATTCATTCATTCATTCATTCATTCATTCATTCATTCATTCATTCATTCATTTATTCATTTCATTTTTTATTTATTGTGAACTTAAAATATGAACAGACCAAACGGTATGATTTCATCTTTCAGAACTTTATCGTTTAGATTCATTCAATAAATTACATATAAAATTTATCGAAGTCGAATGAACATATATTTGGACATATCAAGCAAAATATAAACACATGAAATGTATCTAAATGATTCAATTTTAACAGTTTTGATACGTTGCTACATCGACTGCAAACACAATTTTCACAAATATAGACACCAATTTTCTTTCAGTTTTAATGTTTTTCGAGCGAATTATTAAAAAGCGCCATGTACTTACTCGCTCAGTGAAGAACATTTGAACATTTTGTAGAAAGATAAAAGCATTATTGATTGAAAAAGAAAAACAAATCACTCCTAAAAAACAACGTCATATTACAGGTATCTTAAAGAATCAAAAACGTTCTTTAAGCAATGAGTCAAGAAAATCTTTTAATTGTTGCGTAGCTGTAATTTATTCAATATTCAGTTCACATGTACAGATAAACTTTCATTTCCCTTGAAAAATATCTCAATTTTCTTTTTCTTTAAGAAGTTTAATTTTAAAAGTCATACATCAACATGCCACAAACATATATGTTAATAAACTTCCGTTTAATCGATGATTCAGTCTGTTTTTACCATTCTTTATAAGCATTAACGTTAATTATATATTGCTGTAATGTGGGTTAACAATTATCCATTGCAACGATTCTGTTCTTTAGAAGGTTTCCTCTTCACTACATGGCAACACTAACAAGACTAACATGACACCAAAGAAAAAAAATTGAAATACAAGTAAATCTTTAACAGGATATCAAGCTACTTTTTAATCAGTTTAAGGGGCTATAATAGGAAGGCGATTTAAATGAAAATTTCTAAATTCCCCGAGGTCTTACATGATTTTGTGTCTATTGTGAAATGTTCATAGCTCTGATATTAGTCTACGGTATTCTGTCAGGAAAATGCAATACAACCTGTAAAAGCAAATGTTATCATAAAAAAGGGATTTTGCCTTTCAAAATTTGACCGAGATCTCTTTACACGTTATGAAAATTATGGATTACGCCTTAAACAGCAGGATGTTCTGTAAATGTGCTTAGTCGGCATAATTCATTTTATTTGCATATTGCAATGAAGTGAAAACAGACCAGATGTTTAATTCCATAAAAAATGCTTTCCTAAGATTAGTGAAGACAGAGATATATTTAGATTGATGATAATGTCATAATATTTTGTTTAAACATTTTAACTCCTTACTAATTGTATTTATACATCTTATTAACACATAAAATTGTTCTTTTGACATAAGTGTTCGTATTTGAGCTTTTCACAGTCATAAGATGTGTGTTAGGGTGTTTTGTCTATCAATGGTAATATTCCCGTATTTGTGATGTGAAATTCATTAGTTTAGTATAAATAAATAAATCAATTTATAAAAAAACTCATAATGGTGCGGAATCAAACTAAGGTTTCATATGTGAAATATCACTAATTTTATAATAAAAAAGGTTTATAAAAAGTGAAACTAAATAAGCAATAGTATTCATCTGTCTTGTGTAAGTAATTTAACTGTTTGACTTTTGCAACCCCCAAAATTGCTGATGAAATGCTTGTATGATTTTTCAAACAAAAGTGCTAAGTTATCTAGATCTACAGTATATAAGTTTGTATAATAATTGTTTATTTTCCAGTAGTTACTGTTTTCTATAGCTAGATTATTCTATATTTTTCTACAGAAGAATTTTAAAAAATTAATTGATAAACACAACATTTTTAGAAAGAAATATCAAAGAACATCCTGGAAAGATCATTTCAAATCAAACGTTTCATCATAACTATATTCAAATAGTGTTGTCAAAAAAAAGAAACATTTACATAAATGTTAAGATATATTAATGTCCACTGAATCACAAAAAAACACATTTTTCATTGATAATAATTTTAAAATTGTGAGCTTTCAGACAAAAATGTTGCCTCACGTTCATTCTATCACAAAATTCAAATGTTATAATAAAGGTTGATTACATGTATATCAATTTGGACAATCACACGGTTTCCAATAAGTAAGAAAACACTGATATTTTCTTTACTCTTGACAATAATAACTGCATAAATCTACATACAATAGTCTTTTTGATGACACATTGGCACAACATAAAAAACAAAAATTAGATTAACATGTCCAGATACCGACAGATATGCATCTGGTGTGGTAGGATTGGTCTGTTACATACATACAATTCAGAACAATGTTGCCTATTGCATTTATTTTTAAACTTGCCTAGATAATATCGTTTCTTTTCCTTGCTGTGATTGTTGTTGATGCTGCTGTTATTACTTATCTTATATATTACTTACTGTCCAGAATGTCATGTAGTAAATTCGCACGTATAGAACGTACTAACAACGATAGTCTCTGCGCCTCTCTGGAATCCTTCACTCTATTGGTAAATTACAATGATTTATTAAAATGATAAAGTAATTTCAAATATTTTACCCGCAGTAAATGTTTGCTGTCTATGTTATTCACATTTTTATACAATGTGGTTAAAATGCAGCTGTGGGATCTCCTTTTCATCACGTCAAACTATAGTTTAAATTACATTATCACTTTCTTACAAGTTATTTTAAGATAATTTTCAAGACATTTTGATAAATATTTCCTTATAATTTTATATTATAGGGGATTCTTTATCTAAAAATCGGTCTGATATTATTGGTCTCTCAATTGTAAAAGAAGTGACTTTTGTGAAGATTTATTTTGAAACGTTACCGATGTAATTATTTCAAAATGCAGAGTTGTTTTCTTGGTTGATAAGGATGTTTTAAGTTCTGCTCAAATCATCGCTAAGGGATGTTGACGGTAGTTTGCATCTACCATTGCCGTCCAGAAGCAGCCTCAATGAAACGAAGCCATAAATATTTCATTTTAGAAGTTTGAGGTTCCAATATTATACTATTCTCTCTGTCAATTTTAAGAATGACAATTATGTTTTTAAGCTGCAAAAACAAAGATGAGAGCTACTAGATAAAATGAGTTATTCAAACTTTCTTTGATCTTCGAATATGTTAGTATGTCAACAGACGGAAGCATCGAGAAGTACAAGAACAAATCTTCTTGTTTGTAGGGTACTAGTTCTTTATTCAATTCCTTAAAGCTAAATACCGGTTTTAACATGTAAAGACTTGTTTCATATTGTAATTCTTAATTCTTGTTGTACAGACGCTCCAAGATGACAACTGATAGAATTCCAAATAGTTACCTGATCATGTGTATAGTGATTACATTCCAGAACATTGTGGGCTAAAATGTAAACAAAGCAGTGTGATTGAGAAGAGAGGATGTTGAAAAACCTATGGGGAATTACAACATTTCTCAATCATATCCATACTTTGCATACAAAAATAATATAATGGTAAATTACTCAAACACCAAAATGTGGATTTTATTTCTCCACCATTTCTGGATTCGTTTTCTAGTTTTATATGATACGTTTCTTACATAATACCCATCTACCGCAGCATTAATTCGCATCGGAAATATTTTTGCATTTTCCTTCTTCTCTCGCAGCAGACAGAAATTGCAATAAAACAAGTTGATTATAGTAATTGGTGTATAGGGTTACCAGAGAAGTGGCTAAATTACAGCTATTGACTAAAAACTTGACGATAAATACCTCATACAGTCTCAAACAAAACTCATTTTAATGTCACCAGGACACGTCTTTAAATATAGAAAGAAGCATCATTTGACCAAGTATCTCTGTTTCTGGTCAGATCCGCTTGTTACCAACACTTTCATTGTTACAACTTGAATACGTACCCCTTGTTAAAAGTACATCAAGCATTTATGTCTGAAAATAATAAGTAACAATTGTTCCAGGCGTGATCGCAATAGTTTCAGAAAAAGAAATACGTATTACGTCATCATCAGGACAAAGTACAGACATCTTTTAATTTTGAATTACTACATTTATATTTTATTTACATCGTATAGATTTATTTTTCCCTTTGCTTTATTTAAATATTAGAGAAACATATTTTTTATAAATGTAAATGTTGTATCATTTTAGACAAAATGTTTGTCACACGATCAGAGTAATATGTAGCTTCTTCAACCCGGGTTTCCCGACTTTACCTGTTAGGTTAACGATTCTTAACTGCTACATTATTCCCAATAATAGGTACATGTTGTGGATAGACTTGGGGATGTTTATTTTCACTATCTAAGTCCCTGACCGGGACAAAAAGTAACAAACAAACTTTCCTTTTTAAATGGAATTTCATTAGTCTATTAAGAATAACCACGAATAATTTATTAAAGAAATTGATTTTGTTTTAGGTATTGAAATTGGTCAGTGTCTCTCGTTGTCCTGTCCGCTTTGCGCTGAATTCTTTAAAATATCGATTTAATGATATCGTGTTTCCCTGAAAGAAACTCATTGATTGGTTTTATCCCATTGGGTTTAACAATGCTTTAGACCATTATAAATTACATATGTCGTATTTATCCACACATAAACAGTTAATTTGATAATTGTTACCAAATAAACGAGGACGCTTGCAATTTCCATTAGCTATGTAATTATACGAATTATGTTGTTGATTGCGTATGCTTGTTATTTTGTTCTATTAATACGTACTAAAACGACAATCATATTCCAAAACTCATGACGTCGTGCTTTTAGAATGTCTGATTTGACTAAACTGTAAATATACCCAAAGAATTCTAGTAAATGTGTTCATAATCAACGTTAACATGTTAACATGTTAATTATATATGGAAATGAGCAACTGATTTTAACATTTGTAAAGATCAGGGTCAAAAGTAGCCAACCTTACATATTAAATTCTAAATCATATTTTATAATATGTAACATAATAAACCAACAGTCGTTACTCTTGTAAGCAAGGTAATTTTATTATCCACATAACGGACGTGAAAGATTATGTCATTAATGGAGTTTATGTAGTGTTGAAATTCTTTGCTCTTACGTTTTCATAAAGAGGGACGTGTATGACAATAAGTAATCTTAAAAACATATCGATGGCTCAGCGCAATACTAGTCTAAGTCACATTTTTACCAAAAATCACTTTTTTTACATATTTTGATAAAGTTAGGTCAAATACACATTCTGTGAAAATTTTAGGGTAATTTTAACTTTTTTTACCTTTTTAATTTACAAGTAAAATAAAAGACTAGCTCAGGTAATTAAATTTCATCAGTGCAATATAGGTCTAAGTTGAGTTGGTCTCTTATTACAATGTCAAATATATCACTTTTCCCCAAAAATGCTTCAGTTAGACCTTAAATGTTTGATTTTAAGTTATAGAAAAAATATGCATATCCCATTAAAAATGTTATAAAGAAAATTTTAAACACTAATAACAATTTGCCTTCATCAGTGCTTTGAATTTATGGCCAGAAAATTAGCCAATTACATATCATGTATATGTTGTAAACAAAAAATCTTTAAAGAAAATTAATAAGACAATTTATTATCACAATTAAACAATTATTTTTGTCTGAAATCAGAAAAGGGTAAACTTAAATCAAACAACTGAGAATGAAATTTTATAAAATTTTCAATTTCAATTCAATTTTACCTGCATGGTTACTAGTAGAGGCTATCTATAGACACAGAGCTTTCTGTGTTCTCAGCTGCTCTCGTGAAGAATGTGCGCAGGGCATTTAAGAGAAAAAAATTAGCATTTGTAGGGGAAAATATACCTATTTTGGGCTAGGGGAAACAGCCTTTTAATACAACTGTAAACATGTAAAATACAGGGGAAAAAATCACTGTCCATGAATGTGTATTGACATTTTAATATTCATGCCTATTCTTATGGATAAATAAATCATTCCCATTGGAAATTTAACACATTTAGGTAGTACTACATAAAAGCAATGGAAAATAACACATGTGTAATGCTAGTGGATTCATAACCTCTGATCCCCTCTCAAAATTTATTCTTTTAGTTTGACCTTTGTTTAATCATATGCTGATATTTCTTACTTCTTAATTCTTAATTTTACACTTTGTTCATATTTATATAATGAGTTTAATTAAAATGGTGATAGGGAGTAGAATGTACATTGTACAATGTCTGAACTTGTCTATCAGGTGATGTGGTACCATATCAGTTTTGAAAGATTTAACTTATATCATAAGTATAAAAACTCAAATACAAAAGAAACATTACATTAAATATAGGTACAGACCGTTTGTCGTTTGGGAGATAAACAGAGCAATATGAAGCCGTGCTAATGTGTTTTATAATGTAATGTACTCTTAACAGGTATGGTGTTTGAATATTCTAGTGGGAGAAAGTATTTAGATTTAAAACCATTATTTTAAACCAATACATACATTCATATCACTCATTAAAACTTTCAAAAATATATCCGGTATATCATGTTTAAAACTTTTTGTTAAACATATAAAATAATTTAAAAAAGAAAAATAAGAACAACAACAACAACAAAAAGAATATACAAGTGACCTGCTGTATGATGTTTTTTTAGTAAGATCTTAGTATACTGATTGTCAAATAAAACTACGACACTTTTAATATATGAAAAAAGGTGCATGAGAAATGTTAAAGAATGTAAAATAAGATAAATGCCATTTCGAAATGAATGTGCAGAACATCAAAATAGAGAGAAAAAGAATCCCTAAAGAAAGTTCAAACCGGCAATATATACAATTCTGTATAACTTTAATGTGTATAACTCTAAAAATCTCTTTTGGTTGTTTAATAGTCAAAATAAATGTAATGCAGCCAAAACAAGGTTAAATTACAAGGTCATTGAGGGTGTGAAAAGCTTACTTATTCCATGCAATTTTCACGAAACCATCATATAATGATTTTTTTCTTGAGTTTTTGATACAAGAGAGTATTTTCAAAGTTGTCAATGTCCCATTACTCTTTATAATATTCATATGTTGTTCTGTTATTGTAGTGTCAATATCCATCCGATATACATGTAAAATCATATTTAGCCACTGCAACACAAAGATACAATTGGAAGCGAACGAAATGTTTTTGTCAGTGTTTTTTCCTGTTTCAGCAGCAATCATTAAAGTATCTAGATATTGTAAAAATATACATGTAAAATACGGACGTATTATAAACTTCTAGAAAATGATATTAACCTCGACTGTGTTTTACACTTTTACACTTTTACGCTTCTATCACATTATTATTTTACTTTTTCATGTTTATCGCCATAGCCAATTGGTACGTCATTGAATATGGAAATAATGCGTATTAAACAGAAGCAAGCTTCTTGATATTCTAGATATATATGATTAATGGGTCCGTAAACTACAGATATTTATGTAAATTATAATAAATTGTAACTAACATTTGCAACCCTTATATTTTGTTACAGATTATTGCATCAAATTATATATAATTTGAATATGTTTGGGATTGTTTTTTACACCTTTTTAAATACAATATGAGCTCAGTGAATTTTAAACTTATTAAAACAATGCTACATCCTAACATAAAAAGAAGTTCTTTTTAAACCCTTTTCAGTACTGTGACGATAACTAATAAAAAAATTTCCAGTTTTTTTGTGGCATTAGCATCAGGCGAACATTGTAACATGGAACATTTAGTACAGACATCTTGCCTTTGCTTGCATTTCAGGTTGAATTTCGTATGCTAATCAAATAACAAGAAAAGTTTTGTGTCGCCAGTTAACGGTATTTGTATGTTAAAAGATGTGTTTTTGTGACAGCAGGGGTCGCTTTTCAAATTTAGTATAATATTATGTTAATTATAGCACCAGAAGGTACTGGCAAAGTCATAGATTACAACACATGGTTAAGATAACAAACAATTCTAAAATAAAGCCCCTTATAGTATTCCACAGTTAATCCTACATATGACATAATTTCAGTACAAGTTTGAATAAATGCAAAATATTGATGTGATAATTGTTTCAAACTTTACATAAAGTGTTAGAAGTTAAACAAAAGAAAGATATATGAGTAAAATTAAAATTTCGTGTTCGTTTTTGACTGTTGACTATTGAACCAAAAATAATGTAATGCTTACGGAAGATGTATTTCATCAAGTTTGAGGAAGTGTTTTATTGAGTTTGGCAGAATAAATACTTGGTTAACTTAAAGAGAAACATTGTTCCTAAATCTTATAAAGTTTGCTATTGTACCAAATATTTAATGCTTATTGAAGAAGTATTTCATTGACTTTGGGATTGTCCAATGGTCTTACATATATACAGTTTATTATTGTATTCAATTATTTTTTACTTGTACCAAAAATACTTCAATGCTTACTTAATATGCACTTCATTGAAATTGGCAAAATACATACTTAGCCAATTAAAAAAGAAAAACAGTTCATTAGTCTCATGCAATCTGTTACTGTATTCATCACTTTTTTGTGTACCAGAAATACTTAAATGCTTACTGAAAAATGCATTTCATTTATTAATGTTAAGGAAGAAAGAGGACTTATTATTGCCTTTGCACTAATGCTCACCATTTGTATATATGGGATGTGTATTTGATTGTTTTTTTTTCATAATTTGTTGCTATAAACATTTGTACAATGTTTAATGCTGAATAAAATCTATTGTCATTGTCATTGTTTGACTGTTATATTTCGGAGAGTGCGTCTTGTTTCATGGGGTTATTATGTCTTAATTCTTATCTTAATGTCATATAGTATGAAAATGAAGTATAACATATCTAAATTAAACTAACATAATATCTTAATAGAGCTTTTAGTAATATACTTAGTAATATTATTCAGAAAACTGTTCTGTTTAAAAATGTAATAGTTAAATGTGTGTCACCTTTTACTTTGACAGAGTGTATATGGGGTAATGTATTGTAAAAATATGCTTTAGGAACGATATACAAAATGCAATGCCATAACGCTACGAAGTAAAATATATTGCCATATTTTGTATACTATATTAATTAATACGAGTATTATATGCTTATTGTAGAAAAAGAAAACATGTTGGTATAATATGTATTTGATTTGACAATAGACCATGAACTCATTATTTACTTTCATATTGACAATATTGGATATTGAACGTCACCTCAAAAGTCATCAATTACGCTTGAGGCCACACTTTGTCATCCGAGAACCGTAATGTATATGTCTGTGGATTAAACCGTAATGCTGCTCGCGCGACTCATTCTGCATTACGATTCCATTTGCCTAAAGCAATGATATAAATTGAATAGTTCTTCTCAGCAATGTTTTCGTGAGATAAGCGAAACTATCACGAAGAGTAAAATTTATTTGGAAATTACTATCATAAAGACCCAGTATGCCCAATAAATGCTTTTATTTTCATTTTTCAAAAGCATTATTTCGTATTCTGTTATAGTTTCAAAAACGTTACCCATTGGCCATTATCTGAACCCTTTTTTGCTTATGTTGCTTTTTTTGCAATTTGTACAGCAATATTGATTTAGAATTTTGTACAGAAATAAAATACTATTGTGTTTACATTTTCCAACTTTTATGAAAAATAATTTAACATTCAGCTCGACTTATTACAGATGATGTAACAACTGATTATTGCCATGTTTATCACTGAAAACTAAGACGACAATTTTTAATACATACAAATACATATGTGTTTGCTTCGAAAACATTCGAAAACGATGGATAATGTTGAGTGTTTAAATGAGATAGAAACTCTTCATTTGTTCATGACAGAGACCATTCCATATTTACATTACGTGTTACATCAGCAGGTGCTCCTCATCTAGTGCATGGTATGGAAGGTGGTATATTGTTACACTTCTTCAACATTATTAAATGATTTTCATTATTATAAGACGTTATGATTTCTCAAAGGAATATTTATGGCCAACGTAGCAAGTCAAAATAACTTAAACACAAATGGTAAAAAAATATTCCTCATTCATAACTCGCCCTTGTTAAGATACTATGGTAATTGTAGTACGCATATATAAGCGTATGTAATAGTTTTCATATTTAATGATTATTTATATACAGCAGTAATTAATTATATTTATATTTTGATACTTTTATACGATTGAAAAGGTTACAACACAGCTTTAAAAATGTAAAAAATACCCTTACTTCGTAATATTCATAAATTTATTACATACATAAATTTATTACATACATCTGCACACAAGTACGTTCTCTATGAAAGTAATTCAACTTAATAACTTTCTCGGAAATTAAACAAAATAAAAATAACATATATAGTAAAGACAATCATATAACGTTCATAATCACGCATTGTTTTATTTGGGAACCATACATCCCTTTTCATGGAATGGCACGAAAGTGTCCCATTGAAAGTTCCATAAAAAGCGCCGTATGAACACATCTGCAGATGATTCTAAATTCTAAATTTCAGCATTTTCATGTTTAAATGTTGAGTTCTGCTTGAACCGATGGAAGGGTGTGTCGTGTGTTAATTTTATTGTTTGGGTGTTCTTTGGGACGCGTATTTTCTCTTCTTTATTGAATTTGTTACATAGGGTATTAATCTTGATGGTTTTTACTATACGGTAAAATGACTTCCGTAGTGGCATTTATCGCAACCTTTTCGTTCGCAATTTTGTACAGGGGGAGATTTAATGTCGGGCAAGGCGTTGATTTTGTAAAATAATCATGTTTTATTTTATTATGAAATTGTTTTACCCGCCTTTCCCTTCCTGCTTGATATGTTAATGAATAATTTGATGTAAATAAACAATACATGTGTTTGTAGTGTGAACTCTGAGAAAATAAAGCTTGACTTTGATACGGAAAATAATCAATGTCCGTACAATTTATTGTGTTATGTTCCTATTTGAAAGAATTTATCTTAAAAGTTTATCAGGTCTAATTTAATTCACAATTTATTGCGAGATTACATCGCTTTAACTTAACCTAAAATATAAGAATGGATTAAATGAAATTGAATGTGTGAGGAATGTTTGTCGTGATAACTTTCAAAGAAGTAGCATTTTCGAAGAAACAAAGCAATTTAAAGTTTTAAATTTCATTGACACGAAGGAAGTTTGCCATACACGAGGATTAAAAAGTGGCCCCTTGATTGCCAATCAAATGCTCTCTCTTTAGATATAAGCGGATGGACTTCTTGCACAGGATAAGTATGGAAAACTATTACTAGTATAAAATTCATAGTTCAGTTTTGATCGTTTTGTTGACAAACATTATCCTTTCTTTTAATTCTTAGACTATCATTATTTTAGCGGGAAAGTCCATTTAACCATTGACTTAAAAGAAACAAAATTTACTTCTTATAAAACGATTTTGCATAGAATTTGTGTTGAGAGTTTTCGTTTATTTTGTATTTATTTTGTAGACTTTACTATACTCGTTTTTCAATGTTAATGCGTTCATGTTCTTTTTTTCAACATTTTAAAACTGTTCATTTTATTCTTTATATAAAAACACGTAAAATTATTTTGATTGTCGACGTTTAAAGTAGGTTTCCTGAATAAAAATAGTAACATTACAAACAGACTTTCAATTTTTTTTATCTAAACAATTCGTATTGGTGTTTATTCAAAGATTATACATCTATCAAAATAACACAATGAGAGCTTGTCACATAATACAAGACGCTAGTCAATCTAATAAATACTTCCCGTCACAAACTACGACCGATTTGACATTTTCTATATTGAAATGTCAGATCTAATAATTAGATGAATGATAAATCATTTTGATATTTTAGGAAAAAAAAACACTTTTGATTGGACTTTTTGATCGTAATAAAATAGTACAATTGTTCCCCTACATTCGTATTCAACAGAGGAAGTACTGTTCATAAATAAATACCAGTAAGTCCTGTTGCAAAAATAAATTGCTATGTCAATAAACTGTGATTTGTGTCACAGGAACCAAACAAATGCATTTAATTAGCTGGGTATTACATTTCATACTCCATTCATTTGCAATTAACATGTTTTAACATTCACAATTTGTAAAATCTTTAACAAATTACGTTTTATAAAGTTAAAATAAAATTCTTTATCTTTTCCTACCATTTATTGATCTTGCAAATAAAGCTGTTCAGTTGAAATGCATATTTAAAGGAATTTTCAGAAAATAATAAGAATTGAATTTTACTTAGAATTCTGAATTCACACGAATGTTCATTTGAAACATTTTGCTCTGTGCAAAGAAAAGAACTCTTCCTAATAGAATTAACAAACAAAAAACATTGCCTATCAACAAAATAGGTTATCAACGTAAACTATAATTCATTTGTCTTTAAGTGATATTATTTGTTTTAAAAAACACGTTTCAAAATCTTTTAACTTTTATTTCAATTGTCAAGTAAATTTTCCCCAGATTTCTCCCCAGACGTATCTTACATCTCATTCTCCTCAGATAGAATCAGACAAAATGTTAAAGATACTGAATCAAATGTAGAATCAATTTTTGTTATTTCTTAAAAAGCTGCGTTAATTTACACATTTTTACTTAAAGAATTTAATAAATATTTTGTCTCACAAAAGATATACATATATTTTGAAAATACACACAGCTGTTACATTTACCCGATTTTATTATCATGTCTTATTTTCCAACTCCCTTTCTTTATCTTTATATCCAGAGCAGATCAATCTTAATCATGTGTCACGTACTTCAATGGGCCGGTTTATCTAAATTGTCGATTTCTAAACATTTTAATGTTGTTGTTTAGCACAATATATATTAAAGTTACCGCATAAATAGCCTACGGCAGATTATTATAAAATAAGAATACCAATCTATTTCCCTGAAACCTGATTATTGGAAAATATATTCGAAAAAAAAATCTGGAGAAATTATTGTACTGAAATAAAATATGATGTGAGAATATTGTTTATTTAGTGAAATGAGAAGAAAGCGCTGTATATAAAAGCAATTAACTTGTCTATGGTTCTTCGCACATGTAACATAATACACTTTACAATCATTATTATCGTACAAAATCTGTCAGAAAGTGGATCTTATACTCGGGAGTAATATGGATACTAAACGAAAAACATCAGAAACAAAACAACAAACAAAAGGACAAACCGCTACCGTATTATAATTTATTATGGGCACAGTCAAAATGTCAAGGATTTTGTGAAATATTTGCACAAACGATGTCACATACAACTTACAGATGCAGTATTGATTGTTTGAAATAATTAAGTAGTGGTCTTTCAACTATCAAAATACGTAGAGAATTTAGCATTTATATTGACTTTTAAAATGCCATATAGTTCTAACTACAAAATGTCTTTTTATGCAAAAATATTAGCTTTGGCGTTATTCTAGTAACAATTGTAAGTAAGTTTGTGCTTACTGCAAATGTAAAGTTTAACACAGATTAATTGCTTTTATCATAAAATAAAAAAAAATAAAAGTATGTTTAACAGACAAACGGAGTTCTTGTTGTTGTAAGAACAACAATTATTGAACCTACTATACAGACTAGATCTACTTGCATTAGATATTTAAGGATTTTCAATGGTACTTGATATATCTGCATATTTTTATTGGTCATTGGTGAATCACTCTCATGACGTATTTCGTTTAATACATTATATTTTAATTATAATATTTTGAAATCGTACAGAAAGTTTAGAAATGTATATTTCAAAAATTGTTTGCTACATATCATGTATGACAAAAGAAACCATAGTTATCAACAACTAATAAATACTTAAGACAATAGCTATGGAAATAGGGAACACAATCAACACATGTTTTAGATTTAATTACCAGCATTCAACAGCTGTGGGTAATTATAATACAATTGTTTTTTTAATTTTTACCCTTTGCATAAAACAAGAAAATGAAATTTAAGATTACACCCACATTATTTACTAAATTGCCGCAATAACCATCGAACATTGTGATTGGCTTGGTCGACGGTTTTAAAGCTGGTAGTTGTACCATAGAACATTATTATTTTTAAAATATCCGGTTGTAAGTACAAAATTAAAATGCTATACAAAGAATAAAAATCATTTTCGTTGGAGTATGTATTGGGAGTATATTACATAGATTACTAATTACAGCAACAAAATCACAAAATTGTATGTTCCTTTGATTATTTTCATGAAAAATATTGAAGTTAAAAAAACAAAAAGTCTCAAACATTGTCTTTTTTAATCATTTAAAGATATGGTTTCTACAATTAAGCAGAATCATCTATGTTATATTTGCTTATAAATCCCGCCACATACAAAGGAGTTCAATCGATCTAGTAATTCAGACATTCTTTATCACTTGGCATTTTGACTGACAACTGCATTATGTATGAAAAGCAAAATGAAATGCCAAGAAAAGAACCTGTCTGATTATAGGATTGGAGGAGTCAAATGAATAATAATTGCATACGTTGTGACAACCATTGTGACGACCGTATATAAAGATAACTAGAGTAATCAACTACGCATTAAGCAAAAAGGTGTCGTTTGGACCGTAAGTAGTGGATGCTAAATGTTATTTTAAAAAGGCATTGCATGATCTTTTTATCTATTGGCATTCAATATAAATAATGACTAGTAATTGCAGAATGTAGCTTTTTCATGTTTTGTTCTTTGAACACAGGTTGATCAAAGGTCACAATTAATAAATCGAATTTCGTCACTAACAGTTAATTATGTAGCAATATAACCAAGAAAGGTACCTACTAGCTAAAGTATTTTGTGACTTGTGTTTGATGTCTTTAATTTTATTCACATTTTCTTTTAAATAGCGTAGATACATTTTTAGTTTTATATAAAATAATCATAGATGTATGGTGTGTCGCGAACAAGACTCTGGTTCATACGACTAAGGTCAAGGTCACTGTAAGGTTCAAACTTTGTCACTTTTTATGTTATATAAATATAGAAGGTGGTGGTGGTGGTGTCCGCTCTGAAACTTCAGTATGCATGGAAGGATTGTAATTTTTCTTTTATATATGAAATAACCATAGATGTATGGTGTGTACAAGACTCGGTTTTCTACCACTAAGGTTAAGGTCACTGTGGAGGTTCCAACTTTGTCATTTTGTATATTATATAGATACAGATGGTGGTGGTCGTGTCCACTCTGAAATTTCAGTATGTATCAAAGGATTTTATTTTTTCTTTCATATCTAAAATTACCATAGATGTCTGATGTTTCGGGAACAACACTCGAATTTCTACAACTAAGGTCAAGGTATCTGGGGGCTCAACCTCAACCTCAACAGTCATTGCTTACGTTATATAAATATAGAAGGTGGTGGTCCTGTCCCATTTTAAAACTTCAGTATGCATGAAGGATTTTAATTTTTCTTTCACATAATAAATAACCATGGATATATGGGGTGCCACGGACAAGACTGGGTTTCTACAGCTAAGGTCAAGGTCACTGTGGAGGTTCAAACTTTGTCATTTGTTATGTTATATAGATATAGATGTGCTCTGAAACTTCAGTATGCATGAAAGGATTTTGATTTTTCTTTCATATAGGAAATGATCATAGATGTATGGTGTGTCGCGAACAAGACTCTGGTTTCTACAACTTAGGTCAATGGCACTGTTGGGGTTCAAATGTTGTCAATTTTGATGTTATTATACAATAGGCAGAGATGGTCGTGTCTGCTTTGAAACTAATATGCATCAAAGGATTATATTTTGTATTTCACATATGAAATTATGATCAATGTATGTTGCCCTTAATATCCGTGTTCCTACGTCTTAGTTCAAGATCACTGCTGGGGTTAAAACGTTTTCAATGTCTATGTTATATACATATAAATGGTGGTTGTTGTGTCCGCTCCGTAACTTCCATATACATGAGAGTTTCTATTTTTTTATTAAAAAATATAAAGTCACCATAGATGGACAATGTGTTGTGAACAAGACCCAGGTTTCTTTGTCTAACTTAAAGGTCACTGCTGGGGTTCAAACTTTGTCAATTTTTACCACCACACTTAACATGTAATAAGTGGTTTATAACTAGAATCCTTCGGAGGCATTTGTCACGTTCTGTGACAGCTCTTGTTAAAATTTCTATTCTTTTAAGATTTTAATACACAGTACATCTTAAATATGGTCACTGTCAATTATATGCCGTGCTTACTAAAACAGCGAATGAGTTTTATCCAAATATATAACATATTTGTTATTTTTTAAGACAAAAGAATATAGTTAAGTTTATTAATACTTTTCATATTTTGAACGTACAAATGTTGTGAAAGTTTTGCAGTCTTTTATTTTGTTTTTCTCTTATTATATTCATAATTAATTATTTTTTATATCAATACACAAGGAACAGACATAGCATTCCAAATTGAAATACCAAATCAAATTATAATAAAATTATAAATAAAGCAAGGCAGCTGCTTCCGCACATATTTTTAACATTTTGTATATTCTCCAGGGGCTTATAGGGTAATAAACCTTGAATGAACATGCACAAGCTATTTGTGAAGAAGCCCTGAAACTAACCATGTTTAAATAGGGAAAATAAATCTAGAAAATAAATATACCGTGTAACTGGCTTTCAAATGATGTGTAGGAAAGAACCGTAGAGGCGTACCTCGAAATAAGTTACGTCTTGGTGATCTATTTTTTATCGTTGAAATACAATCAAACGTTTTCGTAAATTTTAAATATGAGGTTACCACAAACAGCTATCTTTTTCAGCAAAGAAAATTATATTTTGGTGAACTCTTTAAAAGATATTTACTCAAATTCATGTCTGTTTTTGAAACGTGTTCTTGCCGTTCACTGTAAAATATCTGCATACGGAGATACTCCTCGTGAGCAATAAAAACAACGCAAAACGATGACACATGCAGACTCGGTTTAACTGAGTCTGATCGTGAAAGTCAATGTAATACGCAACGTTTCGCAACCCCCCTAGCACTGGTTTCAATCATGAACACAAGAAGTATTGGAATCAATGAACTCGAAGGCCCTGAATATTTTATGTTTTTTGCCTAAAACCAAAATATATCAGTCCTTCTCAAAATAATTTAGGCAATCAGCGTCAAACTATATTGTAAATTTTCCATTGTAGTACATAAATCTGAAAGTCATAAAGATTATATTAGGAGCCAAACTTCAATATCACACAGACAAATGTAAAAAATAACATGTTCATCTCATATGATTTACACTACGGTTATATTGTCTCTGATCCGCTTTGAATAAGAAATGTGTGAATATATTGCCCATTGTCAAGACAGCTTTTCTATAAAACTCGTTCTTTGGTAATAAATATTTTTTTACCAGAACAACGTTAACATTAACTACCGTGTATGCTGCGATTACATTAATTTTACTTAAGGTTTTTCGAAGGTTATGAACCTTGAGGTTATTTCTTGACGTAATTTGAAATTATTTCGAAAAGAATAAATTTATCATTATAATAAAATAAAGTATAATTTTCCGTTTGAAATAACAGATGCTGAATATGCGAGTTTGTTTGGAGTAAAAAATCAACATATGCAAAGCCACAATCGCTGACCAATGATATAAGACTTTATTTGTAAGTAAATATTGAAATGTATATCCATTTTTACAGTTTCAAAATTGCAACGTGTTTGGTGTATGAAATCGAAATTACCAATGCAATTTATTAACGTCGATGGAACTAAATTATATTTGAACATTTCAATCAAAAAGTAAACACAAAAGATGTATCTTGAAGATTCATTTACTGAAATATGTTTTAACTGTTACAGTAGGGTGAACGTGTCAGTTTACACGCAAAACGCACGTTACACGCTATACGAACGCACGTTACACGCTATACGAACGCACGTTATACGCACGCAAAACGCAACGAAATACGCAGACGCACGCAAAACGATATACGCTAAACGAAATACGCTAAACGATATACGCACGCTAAAACGCACGCAAAATGAAAACGTTTCTAAACCTTTATCAAAACATCGTAATCATTTTAGGTTTTTAACAACTTTAGCTACATGTAGATCGTTTAGCGATAAATTTTGATTATCATATAGATCTATACTGTACAGTACAGTATGGTAGCTAGAAATGTGTTTTAAACGAGTTTATGTAAGAACTGAAATGCACTCAACCTAGCACCGAAATTAATTTTTGTCACAGCCTCAACAAATGATTTTTAGAAATATTTATAACCTATCGTGCGCTAATATCGAAAGTTAAATAGTTAGGATAACGTGTTCCTTTTTATGCGCAATCAAATTAAGAACTATCCCTTGCATTCACTACGTAACCTCTACGTAATAGTCCAACATGGCCGACATTGAATTACATTGTATGCATTGCAAATTTTTATAAATATACAGTGCTAACAATTAAATTCAGATGGATTTATGAGGCATATCTATATATTAAGTGAGGCTGCATCATAAACAATCGAACTATATAATCTTGAGTGTAAAATAAAGGGATAACTATTTTTGACAGAAGTCACGAAAACAGATTAAAAACACAGGATTATCTACCACGGATAACATTAAGGGAAATGGATAACATTAAGGGAAAAGCTTCCAGAATCAGAAATGATTAAATTGCTGGCACAATACGTAGATTTAAGTTGATGTCCTGTATGTTTTCATTAGGACACCGCATGATTTATCTTGTCTTGGCTCGCCAGTAAAATCTTCTCAAAACGAAAGTGAAAGTAGAAATAAACAGTCTACTGAAATCCAGTGAAATCACAAAAAAGGTAAAATTTCTAGGGCATTACAAAATATGAGTATATAATATGAAATTAGGCAAAGCCTATGGACGGGGAAGTCGTTAAAATATTGCTTTCATTCTTTCCGTTTTAAAGGTGTCATTCGGTATTACATGCACTGCTTCCGTTTTCACTCGGAACACTCGACGATTATTATTTATCCGAAAAGTTGAGATTTGGTACGTTATCGGAATACCCCGCCTATTATCATTGAGTTACATTGTAAATGGCGGCGCCCGACTAGAACTGACACTGAAAATTTCGTTGATAGGTATAGAATTCTATATATTTTTTAATTGTTTTTTATTTGATTTTCTTTTAAATATACACGTGTAGTCTATAGCCGGGCAAGCCAAAGCCCGGACCCGCTTCGCGGGCCCGGTCTTTGACTTCCCCGTATAAATATTAAGAATGCAATTTTATTTTAGGTCTGAAACAGCAGTCGAGAGTAAAAAAATGAGGAAAATAAGGAAACCGGTTGTGATGTAAAGTTATTGGATTTACAAAGACAGCGCAACAGAAATTATTTTTCATATCACTCAAAATTGAACTTTATTGACGTGCGCTTAAGAGGATATTGAATGAGTGTAAGTTCAATGCTGAATTTATTGCACGAGTTGAATAAAATTATATTATGCTGTAATGTTCTAAATGTTCTAAATAGAACCAGACCCTTAAAGGGATTGTTTGATAACACAGACCCGAAGGATAGTTTCTAGCTTTTAATGTTTACTGTACAAGTGTATTATAAGAACTAACTACAAGTATCAGAGAGGCAGAGCATGCATGCATTATACATAGGAGGCGGGGCTTATCATAACTGACAGCAGCATACTACATATGCGACCTCTAGCTGGTGAGCATAATATTTACTTTATTCAATGAGTGCAATAAATTCAGTAATGAAATACACAAATTTAATATAAATATTCTATTTAACAATATAAAATAAAGACCGTTTAAGTGAAATCAGAGTCATTTTCTTTGAAGCGCCTATAGTTTATTAGTTTAACGCTAACATTTAGATGCTCTTTACACTAGAAGTGTTTGTATAACACTAATGACGTCACGTCAAAATATATGCACGGCTGTACAATGCCATATTTACGGAGTCCGCCAAAATCGGACAATGGTGTGTGATAATATTAATGCTTTATCACACACCGGTGCCAATTTTCCCACTCCGTAAATATGGTATTGCACATCTGTGCATATAATTGACATGACGTCATTAGCTTTATACAAACATTGTTGTAAAGACACACTTTAAATTATGAAGGCTGACTGGGACTTGAGCCCGGACCCCTTGAATACAGTGTCGAAGCTGACACGGGCTAAGCTATCAGTCCGCTTGCATACCTCCTCCCATCAATAGTGAACAGTTCTTTCGCTGTAGAAAAGAAAAAATACAGTTTTACAGTATCCTTTTTGTGATTCCCATATACCATGCCAGTAATGGTCCCCTTGAACAGGGAAGGGAACACTTCCTTACTGATAGTGGATCTGAACACCTCAGTGTCCGCATTATAGGACATTTGCCATACCCTTTTTTTATTTTTTAATGAAATTTGGTGGATTTTTCCATATCAATCAAACAGATGTATTGTTACTCAAATATTATAGTAATATGTTGCCTTACTAACTTAGTTTCATTTCCTAGGAGGTTATAATAAGGTAAAATTACCCCCCATTTTTTAAAGATTAATGTATTTGCTTGAACAAATAGGCATCATAGAAAATTTACCCTATCTTTCTTCATTGTCAATATAATTCAATGGGGTTTTTTTTTATTTTAGTCAATTAGATGTAGTTGTACTTGATAGTATAACATTATTTGGCTTTACTTGGACCAGAAGGTTTATAAATAGGTAAACTATACCCAATTTTTCAATGATTTAGTGTGGTAAAGTTATTAATAAGGCATTATAGAAAGTTTAGCCATTATTTTTAATATTCAATGAAATTTTTTGGGATTTTCTTATATAAGTCAATTTGATGTAGTTTTAAACTTAATATAATAATACTATGTTGCTTATATAACTTGATTCATTTACCATGAGGTTATAATCAGGTAATGTTACTCCCATTTTTAATGAATTAGTGTGTAAGCTTGTACCTAGTTATACAGTAATAGGAAATAAGCCATAATTTTTTTAATGTTAAATGTAATTTATTGAGATATTCTTACTTTAATCAATTAGATATGCATGTTAATTAATATAATAGATTTTATGTTGCCACTTATAATTCTGTTTCAGGTCCTAGGGCTGTTATAATAAGGTAAAAATCCCCATTTTGTAATGAATTACTGTTCTATCTTAAGACTGTGAGTAAGGTATCTCAGGAAATTTGCAATAACTCTTATATTTTGTAATGAAATTTGTGGGACTTCCTTACTTTAGTCCAATTAAGATATAAGGTTTGTTAATTAATATGATAGAATAATGTTTCTCTATATAGCTTTGTTTAAATTCCAAGGCTCTTATTAATTAGGTAAAAGTTTCATATTTGTAGTGATTTAGTGCATTATCTTGGACATTTTAGGCATCTTGAGGAGATTTGCCATAATTCTCATATTTTGAAATGAAATTTGTTAGGGACTACCTTATTTTAGTCAATTAAATATGTTTGTATATTCAATATAAAAGATTTATGTTATATAAAAAAATTCTGTATCATTTCCTAAGAGCGTTAAGTTTAAGGTAAATTACCCAGTGTATCAACATTTTATGTGGCACTGCTTTCTTTTTTAATAGTTTGGGTCCACATGGAATTTACTATAACATTTATATTTTTTCATGGACAATTATTGAAATCTTCTTTTTTAAGTCATCTAATTAAAGCTTTTAATTAATAAAGTTTATTTGGATTGAGTTATCAATTACATTACTTTTAATAGGGATTTGTAAATTAAGCTCTTTTTGATGAACTGACCTACCTATGAAGCATAAAATTGATATTGTAGGAAAATTAAAAATTACAATCAATTGAAATTGCACAGGTCCCAAAAGATATAAGTATGCAAACATGGGTTTTTGTAAATTTAAAATAAATACATAAGGTGATATTTAAGTATATTGTATTTAAGAATTTTATCAGTTTTGGGGAGGATAACTTACAGAGGGGGAAAGTTAAACAAAGTGACTTGAACTACAGCATACCCTAGCTGGAGAAAAATCTTCAAAGAATTATATGGTTATATATGGTAAGGGTTATATCTTTTAAGTTAGCAAAGGGCTACACAGGCTCATCTCGGGTGTTTTAAAGGGGTATTCATGTTAAGTAATGGTTACGGGATTGATAAATCTTTTAAAGTGATTTAGATAATATACAGAATAAAATAATCAAAAAAAAGCTATATATATGTTTATCAAAAGTGGGTATAATATGGACCTCATATAAGATTAAGATCATATTTGAGCCGGGTCACGATAAAACCAGCATAAATAGATTTGCGACACAGCAATTGATCCAGACCAGCTGCGCATCCTGTTCGCTAACAGTGTCTCTACATTGTTAACGTTTGAAATGACAGCATGGATCCCTGATCGACCACTGAGCGGTATGCAGGCTGTCTGGATCCATGCTGGTCGCCATAGCTTCTATGTTGGTTTTGTCGTGACGCGGCTCATTTAACTTTTAACATGTAAACACTGAACTGGATCAGGAAACAAGGATTGACATTTTATTAAGATTGCTAAAATAATAATTGTAACTGTTTTTTATTGTAAATAATAGGAATATTGCCGATATAATCATTGTATTCTCTTTGTTTGATTGGACTGGTTGAAATTCATCGAAAATCCTAATCAATGTATCATTATTTAACAAACATATATTTATTTAAAATATCACAAAGTAATAACAATACATCAATATGACTGTCAGACAGATCTTGAACAACAAAATAAAGGGCTTTAAAAAGCCCAGGCCACATACAAAATAGTAAATCTATGCTTTGATAATAGGCTGACAGAATTTTTGGGAATTTTGTAAAGGGTGGCTTAGCCTGTTCGTTGTTTGAACAACATGTCTAAAAATGTACACCATGGTATATTTTTAGCCACCGTAGAATTTTATCTAGACAAAATCTAGCCTGATTTTCTTTAATTTGTACAAAAAACATTAGAAATAATACAATGTATAATTAGTAAATGCATATACATGTACAAACTAATGAAACGTATTAACAAATGTCGTCGTTAACACGCCGCGGTACGGTAATTTAGAGGGTCAGGGGTTCGAGTCCATGTCAGGATGCAATTTTTCTTCCACCTGTGACTGATATTAACCAATTTCTGTTAACCCCAGGTAGAAAAATTAAATCACAATGCTAAGCTAACCCTGGGAAATTCGAAGAAATATTTGATATACACGTAGGTTAGATTATAACGATCCCAGTATTTTAACAATAAAACGTGTAAGCGCCGGGAATTAGGCTCGGAGAAACTGAAAGCCGCGGAATGGATTCCGGTAAGGTCATGGGTTCGAGTCCCTGCAGGCTGTTACAATCTATATAAAAATCTGTCAAGGAAAATAGGGAGGAACTGTCAAAATAATCATTACTCACCCTAGATAGGAATTACGGATCAGGTTCGGACAGTCTTTGATGAAAAGTCAGAAGATGAACTTGTAAAGGGGTGGGTTTCTAGTCTGATTTACCATCATTTGATGTCTGACGAACTTCATATCTAATATATATTGGTACGCATATAAACACCTGTTTGCTGAATTTAATATCAAAATGTTGCAATTAATGATAACTAAATCTTATATGCGTATGTCGTAAACTAGGATTAAAACTAATTTACTCTTTCGGCGTAAAGCATGCTAGAAAATGCTGACCCAGTATTACCCGGCGAGAGTTCACAAAACTTTAAAACTTTGTAATCGTAAAAAATCAGCAATACCAACAACGTCTACTGCGTTTACAGATAAATTTTACTAGATTCTTTGACAGGGACACAAGAACATCTCCTTACATGTTTAAGAACAAGAAGATGTACATAATACTATCTATCTAAGATATTCTTTTACGTCTGCCCCCTAGTAAACAGACGCATACACGTACTTAAGCGCTTAGGACAAACGCAGACGCACGCTAAATAAGAAAGCAGCACCCTTTCAGAGCACGA
Organism: Ruditapes philippinarum; assembly: GCF_026571515.1. Taxonomy (NCBI): domain Eukaryota; kingdom Metazoa; phylum Mollusca; class Bivalvia; order Venerida; family Veneridae; genus Ruditapes; species Ruditapes philippinarum. Next base: position 178,520 of record NW_026865833.1, on the reverse strand, counting down.
TAGAACGAAAAAAGCGATACACGAAAAACGTTTAAAACGACTTTTGAAAACGATGCACGCTTGAAGAAAGCGTTTCAGCAAACGCACGTTGCACGCTATACGCACGCACGTTACACGAAAAACGGACGCACGAAAAACGCTATTTTTGACAACCGAAACGTTCACCCTACTGTAAATACGTTGCTCTCAAACGCAATTCCATAGACTGGATTTAATTTAATGTATTGGTGTATGGAATTAATTAATGATAATCAATTAATTCATACATTAAATATATCTATTTGTATGATTTACTTATTTATTTATTGTGAACTTAGAATATCAATAGACCAAAGTGTATGATTTCACCTTTCAAAACATTATCGTTTAGGTACTTTCATGAAATTACATATAAAATTCATTTAAGTCGATAGAACAAAAGTATATTTGAAAATTTCAAACAAAAATTAAACACATGAAATGTATTTACAGAAATTTTAATACGTTGCTCTCATACACAATTCCATAGACTGAAAACAAACTTTTTATTTACAATATAGGAAGCCAAGTGCTTTAAGTTTTAATGTTATTCCGGGCGAATGAATTAAAAAGCGGTCAATGTACTTCCGCCTCATTGATAACATTATCACACATTTGTAGGAAATAAAAGCTTTATTGATTTTGCAACATAGGAACAATACTCTGAAATAACGTGATTTTACTACTTATATTGAAGAACAAAGATATTCTTTCTGAAATAAGCATGAATCAAAATTGTTTTCATTGTTACGCTAAGCTGTAATTTAATTCATCATTCAGTTCATATTAAATAAGGTTTTTTGTTTTACTCTTTATTATTAATTGATCATTGATTCGTACTCACTGGACAGTGCTAGGTAGTATTTGCTTTTATCTCACAAATAGATTGAGCTTGGCAGTCTTGATGTCATTTCAGTACAGTCTAAATTTCCTTCTCATCGAAAAATATTCGAATTTTCTTTTTATTGAAGAAGGTTAATTTCAAAAAAGATAATAGATCAACTGCCAAGAGATACTGTAATTACTTCCTTTTTAATAGAGTGATTCAGTCTGTGTTACCGATTCTTTATGAATATTAAGGGGAAATAAATATATTCTGTATGTGTAGATGCATGAATGCCATACATGCGATCTGTTTTTGCAAGATTCCTTTCAAGCTACATAACAAACTTGATATAAAGCACGACCGTTTTACGATAAATATAATGAAGACGTTTGCATTTATGGTTAAAATCAAGTTTACAGAACAAGATTGTTCTGTCCCTTAGGTGCAGATAGTAACGAAAACGACTCATAGTTCTTTGAAGGATTTAGTTTCGTGAAGAACTAGAGAAGAAATTCAAGAAATATCTTAGTTAAGTAATAAGTCTTGGTTATTTATATTTGACTATGTCGAGACAAAGTTTAATAGTTCCACCAGCAACAGAAATGTACTTAATCACTATTCGAGTCTTATCAAAAGCTATTTTCAAAAGTATAAAATGTTTGTACAGCCCGTACACTTGTACTAAGTGATATAGTTAAGTAGATAATATGAGGATGTTAATATTATCTTGTATATGAACAACAATGAATATAGGTCATATAGTGCATAATCTCTTATTTTCAGCAAGGTGTGAATGTTAGTCACATATACTAGTAGGTTTCAAAAAAAATGTAGCTGAAGTGAGCCTAGTAGTATTTGAATTTTTCACGCTATATTGTATTAAATGTGTTTAGACGTCCTGTATTTGTTTCTAACTAAGCTTTGAAATGATGTTGAGAACAGGATTATAGCATTGATGTTCTTTATACATTCTCACTTAGTATACTATGCTTAACTTATTATCAGAGCAATTATATATATATATGGTTAAATGTATATAAAATTTGTCTATTAATGTTAATATAAGCTTATTAAAGCAATTAGTCGCTAGTAATTAATCAAGATAAAATTAATATATTTAATCTGAATTTAGAAACAACCTATCTTTAAAAGGCTACCATTTAATCTTCATCGAATTGAAAAAGTGATTGAATCTCGCATCAGTGGGTTTTGTATGTTTTAGCTTAGTCAGACTACTTAGAGGTAAGCATAGAGTATTCAAGTGACAATTTTTGAGTATAGAACTGCAGGGTTTCATTTGAAAATGATTGTCTGACTTCATAACTTCTTGACACTGGTATTATCAAAATAATTAATAGTACTAATATAGACACGTATTAATAGAAAATACTGAATATTACCATCTTTTTATGCTTATCTCTAATACCTATGTGATTTAGTGTTTGCTATGTATTAGCTGGTAAGTTAATTTAGTAAATTATAAGTATAGTTTTATTGTTAGCGTGAGATCTAAGTGACGTGAGAAGAGGTAAGGCTAGACAGAAGAGAACAGTAGGCATATGCCATATTTGACATCTAAGTCAGAAACGGACCTTAACAGTTGTTCTATAGTTTATGGGATCTTTATTAGTAGGACAATGAGGGAGAAAAGGAAAAGTATACATGAAACAATAAATTTATAAAATACTGCATAGAAGATAGTAGCATGAATAATGAAAAATTTCGTCATGGAACTCAAAGAGATAGGAGGGCTAAGTTTAGATAGTTTAAACATTTTAGCCTGTTGACGAAATATAGTGGTGTCAGATAGTTATTCTAGCAAAGCGTGAATAGCATATAAGCTCGGAGCTAATCGCTTAATGTTCTCACATTTCTAACTCTCTTCCTCTCGTTCAGAGATGAATGAAACTCCTCACTGTAGATGAATACATTAAATATACTAATTCAACCTAATTGTGAGAACCACTTAAATATACATGCACTTAAAGTGTTGGAGTACTCTATTAAATTCAGCATGTTGTAGTGTTTCAACACAAATTTTAAAATAAATTAATAGAACTATTCAAAAGTACATTTTCGAATAAAGAATGATTATTATGAAAGGGTAACATAATGAAATAAGTTTACTATTATCAGAAAGCTAGTAAATGGCCTAAGGTTCCTATTATATCAAAATGAACATAAATATTGTAATGTGGTACTGAAGATATGAGTCTTGTCCTCAACATTGACACAAAATTTACTAATGCACATAGGTATTTACAAGTCACACAACTAATATTACAGAAAAAACATGAAAAGATACAATTCAAGTGAAAAAATATCATACACCATACATACACTTTAGCAGTCACACATACTGGCCAGTACAATCAATCAAGCAGGTACACATAGTTCAAGTAATATACTAGTAACCAAAAACATGTTTTAACAGAGGTAAACATCAATTAAGCACAAAATCCTATATCTAGTGTTTTTGATTAAGTCTTAATTAACAAGAAGAATCATATCAGTAATTGGGCGAGTTAAAGTGCTACATCTGCCATGTTTGCAGACTCGGACTTCAGCTTTTCTAACAAGTTTGTCACTCTCACTAGGTATTGCATTAACACCACACCGACAGGCCATTCTGCACGAACAATAGTCTTATCCTTCAATAGCACAACATCTCCATCCTTGATGCTCACTTCTTGCTTTTGCCATTTTCTCCTTGATTGAAGAGTATTGAGGTAAGTTGTCCTTCCACTGTTTCCAGAACAAGTCAGAAAAGAACCTGTACCATCTTCCACTGCTTCTTGTACATGTCTGGGAGGTCCAAGTCAAAACAAATGGAAGGGTCCCCATCAATCTTCTGGTTCAATAAAATTGAAGGAGTCAGAACAGCTACATTGTCTGGATCGTTAGAGATCGGTGCAATAGGTCTTGAGTTCAAAATGGCCATCACCTCTGCCATCAAGGTCACTAAAACCTCATGTGTCAAATGCTTGTTTGCAGCCTTTGAAAGGACATTATCCAATATCCTTCTTGACATCCCTATTACTCGCTCCCAGACTCCACCCATGTGGGAAGAGTGAGGTGGGTTAAATTTCCATGTAACACTGCTCTTAGCCAGACAGTCCGCCACGGGTTCATCTTCAACATTTACAACGTTAAATTTCAGATCATCCATCGCCCCGACAAAGTTTGTGCCACGGTCCGAACGGAATTCTTTTAACATTCCCTCTAACAGCGATAAAGCGGCGTAATGCGTTGATAAAGGATGAGCTGGACATCTCCTCAAGAACTTCTATATGGACTGCTCGGGTGGTTAAGCATGTGAAAAGTGCAGCCCAACGTTTTGCATGAGCAACTCCTCCCCTGGTGCGTCGTGCTACCACCTCCCAGGGTCCAAAGACGTCAACACCTACGTAAGAAAAAGGAGGACCAGGAACTAGCCTATCTGTCGGTAAATCAGCCATCAACTGATGTTCTGTTTTCCCACGACCTTTACGGCAAGTTACACATCTATGAAGTATACGTGATATAAGCCTCTTGGCCCCAACAATCCAATATCCCGCGTTACGTATAGCTCCTTCAGTAATGTGTCGTCCTTGGTGGTTACATAGGTCATGGTAGTAACGCACAAGTAATGTTGAGATGTAATCTCTGCTTGATAACAATACTGGTTTCACTAAGTCTTTAGAAAGTACGGAGCTATCTATAAGACCTAAACGGCCTCCAACACGAACTATCTGATCCTTGTCCAAAACTGGATTAAGTTGAACAATTGGGCTGTTCCTATCAACTGGTTTTGACTTCTGAAGACACTTTATTTCATCATAATATGTCTTCGACTGACTCGCTCTAACAATGAAGAGTTCTGCTTCTTTGCGATAGTCCACCAATGTAGATATCTTGTCGCAAGCAGATTTGTTCAAATCAGATGATTTGCGGGATTTAAAGTTTCTAGCAGCTCTCTTAAGGACAACAAATGCTGTTACCAGTCTTCTCCAACAAGAAAACCGTTCAAAGTGGTCTGCTGTGCTCGTAGTTACTGAGGACTTCAGCACAGAAACTGCTTGCCGTACCTCTTTATCCGGTAAGATCAAGGGAAAGGTTTCAGAAGTGTCCATTTTTGCAGTCTGCAAAAGGTCTGGACCTTGTAACCAAGTAGTCAACAGTTCTGGGGACATACATCCTCTGCTCCCAATATCAGCGGGGTTGGATTTTGTATTCACATACTGCCATTGGTCAGCTTTCGTTAAGAAGAGAATCCTCTGTACTCTATTACATACATAGTTGAAAAAACGTCTGGTTGTATTGTTGATGTAACCAAGCACTACACGGCTGTCGGTGTAATACCTAACAGAGTTGAAAGTTACGTCAAGGGCACTGATAACTGTCTCACCTAGTTCTGCTGCTAGGAGGGCTGCACAAAGCTCTAACCTAGGTATGGTATGACCATGTGTAGGGGCTAACTTACTCTTACCAATGACAAACCCTGTTAAAACTTCACCACTGTCACTCTGAGACCTTATATACGCTACTGCACTTACAGCCTTTTCAGATGCGTCCGAGAAGATGCACAGATGTTTGTCAATACACATACTCAATGACTCAGGTAAGTACATTCGTGGGATTGTGAGTTCACGCAGAGACAGCAAAGAATGTTTCCAGGCATCCCACTTTGTCTGTAAATCAGGATTAAGGGGTTCGTCCCAGTCGCAGCCTGTAGTAATTTCTCGGAGTAACATCTTTCCGCGAATGGTGAAAGGCGCTGCAAAACCAAGGGGGTCGTACACACTATTCAGAGTTGAGAGAAGACCACGGCGTGTGTAAGGCTTCGATTCAAGTTCCAGGCTAAATCTAAAACTATCAGAGTTTAGTTCCCAAGACAAACCAAGGCTCTGGTTCACAGGTAGCTTGTCTACATCAAGGTTAAGTGATTTAAGATCATTTGTAAGTCTTCTTCAGGAAAGGCCTTCATGACCTGTTTTTTGTTAGAGGCTATCTTATGGAGTCTTAGATTGGCAGTACTGAGACAAGCCTGGGTTCTCTTCATGAGGCTTATAGTGTCATTAGTATTTGGTAGGGAAATAAGGCCATCATCTACATAAAAATTGTTGTTGACAAAGGCATTTACATCCTTCTCTGCATCTTCAACAGTCTTTCGTAAACAGTAATTAGCGACTGCTGGTGATGGGCTATTCCAAACACGTGAGCACACATGCGGTACTCTATCAAACTGTCATCAGGGTCATTGTTCCTATACCAAAAGAACCTTAAGTAGTTCGCGATGGTTCTCTCCTGCACAAGAAAGGAGTAAAACATTTGTTCTATATCCGCAATTACTGCACAAGAGTCTTTACGGAACCGTAATAATACTGCTAACAGACTATTGATCAGGTTTGGTCACACAATAGGGTACTGTTCAAGGATGTTCCTTTGCAGATGGCTGAGGAATCAAATACGCCTCTAATTTTGTCTGGTTTTTTAGGATGGTATATACCAAAATTGGCAAAATGACCAGACTTCTCCATTGCCCAATGGTGGTGCAACTCTGCAGCTCCCGACTTCATGACCTTTGACATAAATTCAACAAGTGCTTTGCCACACAATTTAGAAACTTGGAGTTAACACTATCGTGACTTCTTGAACTTGGACTCTCTTGCTTTTGTCATTGTCCTTTTGCTTGTCATACTTTTCTGTTGGTTTCCAATCAAAATGTAGGCTACTTGTATGTTTCAAACTATTGCATTCATTCACACTTAATTGGCTTACTTGCAGTCCCTAATTCTATGTTCAAACTTGCAACACCTGAAGCAGCAATTATTATCTTTTAAAAACTGCCTTCGTTCTCTATGGGCTTTTTCCTAAATTCTCTGCAGGTGTCAAGCGTATGTTGCGCGTATTTGTGTAAAGGGCACGTCCTACCTGTATTGTTAACCTCACCTTTGTTTGCATTGATCCGCAACGGTCTTCCAGATCTCTGCTGCGCCTCTTCCCTGTGCCCCTTCTGTGTAGATTGATCATGCCTGAAACTTGGATCATTGTATAAACTACACATCTCTTTAATGAAGCTAACAAAAAAGGTAAAGGGTGGAAATGTGACCAAGTGTGAGACCTTAAACTTTCTACCCCTATCAGACCATTTGTTTTGAATGTGGACTGGTAATTTAGCAATAATCGGGTTCACACCCATAGGTGAATCAAAATACCCTAACATATTTGCATACAAATCGTTCTCTTTCACACTTTCTATCTCTGACAAAACGTCACTTAGTTCGTATAGTTTCTTGTAATCTTTATTGCCTAATCTCGGGAAGGCCTCTAGCTTTTTTCTCAGCTTTTCTTCAACCATTTCCGGTGCACCATATCTCTCCTCCATCCTTTCCCAAATCTTCACTAGACCTATGACTGGATCGTGACAGTTTGCTGCTCGTAAATTGCCTGCTTGTTGGGATGACTCTGGACCGAGCCATTTCATCAGGAGATCAATTTCTTCACTAGGTGTGCACTCTAATTCCCCAACAACGTTCTTAAAAGTATTTTTCCAAATTACGTACTGGGTTGGGTCATCATTGAATTTAGAAAATCTTTGTAACATTACATCTTTTTTAACAAGAAATTTACCAAAGTCTTTAAACATATCTGCAGACTGTATCGGAGTATAAACTTGAGCACTAGGATTGAGTCTTATTTCAGATTGCTCTCCTTCAGTGTTCACATTTTGATTTTTGTCATTAACATAATGCAGTTGTTCACGCACGTAATTTTCTGTTCTTTCAGCATGCGACTCCTCTTCTTTGATTCCAACAGAACTACCTAGATCACACTCACTGATTGTTTCAAACAATTCATTTTCTGCTTCTGCCTCAGCAAAAATCTTTTGTTCATTCAAGAGATCTAACTCGGCTTGAATAACCTTCTCCTCTCTATCTGCTTTTGCAACGCGAACTGTTTTTTCTTCTTGTATCAGCGCTTGCTTTGTTTTCAATTCCAATTCCTTTTTTGACAGTTCCATTCGAGCCTTTGCAGCTTCTAGTTTGGCGCGTGCTCTTGCTGAGCTGGTTTGTGAGTTTGTACTTCTGCCAGATTGTGCAGATACTCGTGAAACGTAGTCTGTTTCATTTAGTCTCTCATCGATTTTCTTTAACACTGCTTTTACAGAGTCATCAAGTTTAGCATCATATTCATAAAAGTCATTCAACAGTTTATCACTCTGTTTCTGAATCCGACATTGCTGCTTTGAAACTACACCAATCAAGCTGGACGTCTACCGACTTCTTACTGTTCTGTCCTTAGCTGACAGATAGATAACGAAACGACCCAAGTTGCTTTATGGATTTATTTCGTAAGAACTGGAACAAACAAGAAATACATATTAAGTAAATAAGTCTTGAGTTATTTATCATTCTGATATGTCGAGACAAAGTTATAACTAGTTGACCAGAAAAGATGTACTAAAAATTATTTAATAAAGCTACACAAAAATAATAATGTTTTACCAACTGACTAGAAAGTTAAAGTATGAATTGAATATTTCTATCAACAACCAATATAGTCTATAAATCTATTCAAGTATGTAAGCAAAATATATGGTCCAAAAATGTAGCAAGTAACATATTTGTTTTACATATGAAAAATGACCTACGTCATGCACTGTCTAACTTGGCTTGAAATGACTGGACAGTATGCTTCCTGTCTTAACACTCATCTCTGTAAACAAACAATTATAATTGTAACAACCTTACATGTCAAAAGGTTTTAAAGCAATACAGTGAATAATACTGCAAATATCTCAAAAGGTTCTAGTCTAAGACAAAAGGGCATGACACCTTAATTAAACAAGCATCATTACAAAATAGCCCAACATAACACTCAACTGGTATAAAAATTACTTAAATTGTCACAAATCAACAGTTAAAACATAAATCTATTTAACCATCTTTTCTTTCACACACAATGATTTAGTGGCATATTACCCAAATGAAAATAGTGGTGCTTAACCTAACCGTACGGAATGGGAACGGCTAGCACGGCAAAAAAGCGCCTATGATTTTACACACACAACGGACTCTACATGCTTAATTAACGTGATCTTTATATGGAAAAGGAAAGAAAATATACTATAACAATCACATAATACAAAAATAGGCCATAACTTACTCGCTAACTCAAAGAGATGCGGGAAAAAATTAGATTTAATTTGCCGCAAAATAAGGCGGAGAACGTAATTTCTGCAAAGCGTGAAAACCAGTAGCAGCATCGCTAAAGTTTACACCGTTCCGGTACAAAGATATTAACTTATTTATTTAATATATTTTCAAGTTAAAACCAACATGACGACAAAAGGCAATGCGTCATAATCTATTGTTTGTATGCTTCATTTGTGTCTTTTTCCTCAACATTTCTTAACAATGATCGGCAATTTACATGAACTAGGTTAATAGCGTTATTGTGACTGTTTTTCTAAAACTTTTTAATCATGTAACTGTTTTAAGAGATAAAATACGAGAACCGCCATTATGCTTGATCATAGTTAACTTTTCCGTTGATTTAAAAGAAACGAATTTTATAAACATCAAATATTGCACAGAACAAAGAAAGCATCGTTATAAAACTAAACCAAAAACAAACTTCTTACTGCACAAATTGACAATACCACGTTGAACAAAGTCTCTTACAGTTAACAAAGATCTAAAACATTTATCAGAACTATGAACGATATAATAATATTTGGAACATTCTTTGAATTACGCAAGTAATGAATATTAAGCATCTTTTATTAAAAAGAATTCCGAAAAGTCGGATTAATCTTTGTGCAATCCTTTGTCTCTATATTCAAGGAAGGTTACAAAACTGAATAACAGACCAAAGGAAAAAAATAATATTGAAATACAAGTAAACGGGATATCAATGTACCTCGGTATTGAAACATTCTGCAAATAAGACCGCGCTCGTGTTTTAAGTACCAAATGGAGTTGACAATTGTATTTTTAATCAGTTTAATGGACTATAATAGGAAGGCAAAGGCTATTTAAATAATTTAAAGTTCCCCGCGCACTTACACGATGATGTGTTCTTTGTGAAATGTTAATAGCTTTAATATTGGATTACGGTTTTCTGTCAGAAGATTGCAATACAACCTGTGCAAGTAAATATTAAGGATTTTAATACTCTTAATCTATCATATTTATATTTTATTAAAATTTATAATTCGTCAATGAAATAACATATTTGGAAGAATAAATGTTAAACAAACATTTTTTCCTACAATTTTTTGTATGGTAATTTTTTAACATTATGTCATATAAATGTTAATATTAGTAAACAGTCTTCTGTCGGAAAAATCAATACAACCTGTAAAACTACATGTCATCATCAAAAAGGGATTCAGCTCTCAGGAATTTAATCGAGATTTTTTTACTTTTTATCTTTCATATTTATATTTGAAACTAAAATGTTGTCTTTAAGTTAAGAATTCGTAAATGAAATAACATATTTAAGAGAATAAATGTTAAACAGTCATTTTTTCCTACAATTCTGTGAATAGTAAATTGTTAACATTATGTTCTATAAACACAATGAATAAGGCATATCACTTATTCTTTTCAATTATATTGCATGGCTATATTCAAATAACAAAGGTATTCGTCAATTGAAAATAAACCATAATCCTAACAAAATTTCGAAATTGCTAATTTTATCCTAAACACCAAATCGCAAACAATGGTTTCGAGAGCTGAAGTTCAATTTAACGTAAAAAACCTTAAAGGACACATGCGTGTTATACTTTATTTGACACGCAGCTTGCTTCCAAAAATATTATTTGTTTATATTCTTCTAACCAAGCAAATATTTTCTGATATGATTTAAAAGTTAATTTACTTGTGAGACAAACTCTTTTTATTTTTTTGTATGTTCTTTTTTTTGGTTTCATTTGCTTCTTTTTTCTTCCTATAAAATTTACATCTTATATGAATAATTACATATTAAATATCTTTATACTATCTCTTGCCATATACCGCAACATTGTCGGTGTCTCTTAAAACGATACATAAATGTTATTAATTTTAATTGTATACTGAAACTTGATTTAAAGCTTTTTATTGTAAATTAATAGTGACTGAGTCAGATGAAGCACTTACCAATGAATATATCATTTCAAACTCGATACTCAAAATATCTGTTACAAATATCTCTTTTATGATTGTACAACACGAAACATTAGCACTCATCGTGAGCTTCCCTATCAAGAAGTTTACATATGCGTGTTTGCTTTGATTGAATAGTTCTTTACTACACACTGGGGATAGTTAAAACATAGTTACGTGTTAAAGCGCAGCTGTTTTACTTTTTATTGTTTCTGTATATCTTTAGTTCATCTGTGATTATTTCAAAACAAATTAATGTAAGCACTGACTTTACATTTTTGTAGTTTATTATGTAAAATTATGTTTGGTTCACAAAGTGTTTCTTGAATCAATGCAATATTAAAAGGGAGTTTTTGAATTTCCAAAATTATTTTATTTAATAGAAAAATGTAAGAAAGGTGCTAATTCTTACTTTAAGCAGAGTTTCTTAGAATACACAAAGTAAGTCGGAATTTGGCTTGCCCGGCGGCTAACTACCCGTTTAGTTATTGCTCCAAAAAACCCTTCTAATTAGGCAGTGTCTATGTAGAAAAATGCAGTTTGTGGTTGGACTTGGAAATCATCTCGATGTCTCTTTAACAAGTCTAATTAGTAATGTCCATGTGCCGTTAAGGCAACCACTATTTAAGTCGATAAACAATATTCAGACAAAATAAGTCCAATTTATTCTTAAAAGGGTACACTGTATGAACAATTTCATCTTTGCAGTACTTCATGTTTATGTTTATGTAATTTTCTCTTTTGGTAAGTTGAATAGTCGCGTATCATTTACTGTCTAAATTTGATGTAAAACATATCGTCATTATAATATGAAAATATAAAATAACAAAACCCATAAACAACTGCGATAAGTTTCGCATCATTTATCGTAGCAAACAAAAATGTGCAATATCGCATTATTTTATAGGTTTGCCCTATAGGTCACAAAAACGTGGCTTTAGACTACATGACTGTTGTTTGTTTCTTTCCGATATACAATATTGCAAATAACACATAGATAGTGATAATCATAGAAAAAGAAAAGAAAAATCCCTACGGAATATGATAAGATTAAGAACTGTAAATTGTTCATATCGTTTTATTGTTCAAACCAATTAATAACTAACAGTGGACCAAATTAACGACGGATATGTGTACTGTCACAAAAGTCCCACATTTTTTATGCTGCACTCGACGCAATAAAATAATGACATTACTATTGATCTTTTGTCTTTAATTTTTTTCCACAAAAAATTGTATAATCAATGTTTAATCAATGTATTATTTTTCTTTCGTTATTTTACTGTTCTCACTATCAAGTCATATTAATAACTACTTTTTTCTTTGTGTTATTTTATACATATCAGTTGATAACATTTATATTTTATAAAAAGAGCGCCAATTCGTAAGCAGCGTAATGACGTCATCCTATGCAACTCATTCATAAAGGTGTCAGAATGACGTCATTTAAATTAACATGGGTGGGGTTTGAAGAATGATTAATTTGACACTGATGGAAACACAATATAATCCAGTTTGACACGTATGTTTAGATTGTGGAAAACTTGATAAAATAATTCTTGAATAATAAATTGAAACATTGTTTTATTCTTTGTTTTGTTTAATAATTTGAAAAAAGCACCCAGGCATACTGCCTTCGTGCATAATTCCTACACATCAAACTCCAAACCGGTGTTAAATAGTCGAGATTCAAATTATTTCTCAAACACAATAGGTTAAGATAGAAATTTGAAAGAACATTCTGGAAATATCTTTACAAATCAAACGTTTCATGCGATATTTATTTCAAATAATGATGCCAAATAGAAAACTTTGGTATTCATTGTAATGTACTATTATAAATTTCAATGAATAACACATACATGTAACTACACTTCATTGACAACCATCTTAAATTTGTTTAGCAATAATGTAGCTTGCACATAACAGATAAATATATCAATGTAGTCATACGGTTCCCAATAAGTGAGAAAACACGGATATTGTCTTTATTCTTGACAATTATCACCGCCTTAATTAACATACACTGGGCACACCATAAAACACAATTAGATTATCATGTCCAAAAATCGACAGATATGCATCTGGTTTGTTAGGATTTGTCTGCTACTTACACACAATTCGGAACAATGTTGCCTGGTGCATTTAATACTTGTCTGATTGTTACTTTTTATTGTTGTTTATCTACTGCTGCTTCTACTTTTATTGCTGCTGCTGCTGTTGCTGCTGTTGTTGCAAATAAATAAATAAACGTAAAAACGCATTGATCTAAAACATGTGCAGAAATTTTGGTTTTAGGGAGTCAGTGTCCTAGAATTCACTAGCACTAAGCTGTCCGTTCCTACATACTAAACTGTAAACTATGGACCATGGCGAACACATTTATCTATTGGAAATTATGTTAATTGCATCAAAACGGGTCATTTTACTTGATGCTAATAATGGTAATAATTTCGTACATCTTAAAATAAGATATGGTAGGATTATGAAGAAGTATAAACACTGTTGGGAATTCTACTGAAATTATTTATTTTTAATGCATTTACAATTTATATTCATGTACTACAACTATTCATGTTACATTACTGAATGTCTTAAAGAACATTCTCATGAATAGAACATAAAACAACGAACGTTCGCGACCCTCTTGCTTTTTCACTTTAGTGGAAACATAATGTAATTTTAAGTGGTAACTAAATGTGATTTATTTACGAATTTTCAAATATTTTACCCGCATTTAATGTCTGCTGTCTATGTTAGTCTTAAGACATCATTTACATTTTATTGAATCTAAGTTTAGCAAAGGGATCTATTTTTTATAATGACCTTATGTCTAAATTTAATTATCACTTTATTATAAGTTATCTAAAGATAACAAGACATTTTGATCAATGTGTCCTTATAATGTTATAGGGGATTCGTTATCTAAAAAATACGTCTGATAACTGTTGTCTCTTGTTTGTAAAATGGTGTTTGTTTCTAAACCAATGAGATTGTTTCAAATGTTGAACCTTTCCTACTGTTGAAATAAAGTAGTTCAGAAAGATGTTTTGAGTTCTGTCATGTCGTCGCTAGTGAAGGGGTGGGGGTTTGACGGAACTTTGAAACATTGTCGCCAAGTTAAAGTCTCAATCAAACCAAGCCTTCAATATTTCAAGTTTAAAAGTTTAAGGTTCAAATGTTATAAAATTCTCTTATTCAATTTTAGAAAGACAGTAATATATTCTGTAGGTTGCGAAAACAAGAACTGGAATAAATAAGGTTTTAACATGTTAGGATATGTTCCATATTGTAATTCTTGTTGTACAGACACCTCACGATGACAACTGACAATACCTGATAATGTGAATAGTGAGTACATTCCAGAACATTTAGGTCTATAATATAAACAAAGCAGTGTGATGGAGTAAAGAGGATGTTGAACAATTCTTTCGGGAATTAAAACAGGTCTTAATTCTGTCCATACTTTGCATATTAAAATAATACAATGGTAAATTACTCAAACACTAAAATGTAGATTTTACTTCCCCGCCATTTCTTGATTCGTTTTCTAATGGTAAACACTCTTTTTTATGGTACGTTTCTTACATAATCTAATCCCCGTCTACCGCAGCATTACTTTCACATCGGAAATACTAAGACAATATTTCTGCATTTTCTTTCTTCTCTCGCAGCAGACAGATATTGCAATAAAACAAGTTGATTATAGTAATTGGTGTATAGGGTTACCAGAGAAGTGGCTAAATTACAGCTATGGGTACAAACCTGACGATAAATACCTCCCACAGTCTCAAACAAAACTCATTTTAATGTCACAAGGACACGTCTTTAAATATAGAAATAAGCATTATTTGTCCAAGTAACTACATATATTTCTCTGTTTCTGGTCAGATCGGCTTGTAACTAACATTTTTCAATTTTACAACTTTAACACGTACACCTTGTTCAAAATACATCAAACCTTAATGTCTGAAAATTTTAAACAACAATTGTTGCAGGCGTGATTTCATGCGTTTCAGATACAAAGAAGTACGTATTACGTCATTTTGCACGACAAAGCACATAATTCTATTAATCAACAACATATATATTTTATATAGATCATATAAATTTGCTTTCCCATTGAACCAATTTTTTTTCTCTTTTGTTTCCTTTTCGCCATAACGATGCAATCATGTCAATGGTACTAACTATTTGTAAAATGTTGTTACCATTATATAAATTTATTTCACTATTATAGAAATTTGTCTCAGAAAGTTAATGTAAATATAGTATGATTTTATCACAATATCAGAGCAATATGCAGCTTGGTCAAAATTATACTTGCTAAGTTATCATGCTGTCTATTACCTCTATAAGTAAACGTTTCTAAACTACTACAATAACTCAAACAACGGGTAATGTCAAGAATTGACTTCGAGATATACATCTTCTCTATGTTTGTTCTTTACCGCGACGAAAAGTAAATAACTTTACTTTAGCGACTCTACCCAAATCTTACTCATTTTCTGCCTTTATGTCTGTTTCTGAATGAAAAACAACAAAACACAATAAATAGACGGATGTGAAATAGTGATTTGATATATTGTACAGAAAATTGAATAATAATATTAATTTATTAAATATATCAGAAGAAAAAGAGCGTCTTAAATGTTTATGCCGTTTAATTTTCCTCCTTAAAAAAACATGTTTCGAGGAGTAACATAACAATATCCGCTTTTCGGATACGAAATATCACTAAATGTGGCTGCTAATTATAGAAACGAGATAGGAAAAAATGTGTGTTTAAATCATTGTGATTGCCTGTTTCCTGGGTATAGATACTGCTAGTTAAAATGCATCTTTGCAAATACCTTAAATATAGTACATGTATATGAAATACAACTGTTTTAATACTGATAAATGATATTAATAAAAAAAATATGTGGTGCATTTTTGACGAGATATATTCAATACTAAAACTTTGCATCAGTAATAACAAAAAATCATGGGACATTCAAATTCTGTTCTTGTACTCTTACAGGAATTGTATTAACTCTAGTTCCAATATTAAAGCGGTTTGTTGGAGTATTGACAATGAAAAAAAAGTTTATGTTAAGTATTTATTATATTGTTTCAATTGTACGCTTTCTGTATCAACCAAAATTAGCTTTACGCGTACCCTTGACTTTTACAGGCGTCTCATTTAGTAACGATTTGTTACAATTAATACCGTATACAATTATGTGATGTTGAAATCAATATTTCAAATCAGCTTAAATAGGATTTAAACTAGGATGTAAGAAAGAGGATAGTAAAGACTCAATCATTTATTGACGCAAATGATTTAGTTTGATTATTGTATTAAAGCCCGATTGAACACCTTAAACGTATTTGTTTATTGGAAAAACGAATGTTTTATGGATCGAACAAAAGTGATTGATTAGTATTGATGTTTCTAGAGAATTTGTAGATCTACATTATTCTTTGTCACGCAGTGTACGTAAAGAAATACGAAGAGAACACCATTATTTTTAAGGAAAACACTTAATAAAAAAATAAAGTTAAATTGAAATTTTATAATGCATTTAGTTAAGTGTAGAGGAAACAGTACCTTATTCGCATTTAATGTTGAAAGCAATTTAAATTTATCTTACGAGTTATAAATTGCTAAGTCTTAAAAAATAAGCCTTTCTCCACATCCTCAACAACTCTTGGAAAGACCGAAATATATTTGATTTAATATTAACTTATTATAGAAAATGTCTCTGTTTGATGGCGCCTTATATCAAGCTTCAGAACAGTAAGAATGTACTGTACACCTATATATCATTGTTTTCAAAAAAAGGTAATTTATTATAATATGTATTTTCCAAACATTTATTTATAATCTGAAATGTCAAGAGTAGAAGTTTCGAATTAAATGATGTAAATTTGAAACAAGAGTTGAAGTTAATACAATAACATGAACTCATTTTTATCATTCAGGCTTATTTACCAAATAAAATACGTTGAGAAGACAACATAGGTTATATATAATGTATAAATTGTATTATTCACTTGGCAATTTGATTATCGCTAAAAGGCTGAACTAGTCTATCAGGTGCTATTATAACAGTTTTGGAGGGTTTAACTAATACCATAATCACAAGTAAAAAGAAACATAACATTTAATAAGTATCGACCGTTTGTCGCTTGGGAGGTAAACAGAGCAATATAAGGACGTGTTAATATGTTTTATAATGTACTCTGAACAGTTTTGATGTTTGAACATTCTAGTGGGAGAACGTTTTTATTGCATGATTATTACACGTAATTTTAATTGTTAATACATTTATAACACTATGAGTACAATGGTTTTACAACTTTTAAAACATAATTTTATAACACGTTAAAACTTCCTTTTAAACATATGGAATAGTTTGAAAAAATACAAGTAGGGTGTTTCGAGTACGATTACCAAAAAAGGTGCTTGACTTCCATTATATAACCAAAAGAGCATGGGGAATTTTATTGCATGTAAGACAAATACCATTTCGTATTCACAAAAAACGGATAAATACTAACAGTTAAGCAAAATGTGCGGAATAAAAACATTTTGTTGAGTTTAAATTAAATATGATTTCATCAAACGCCATACATGCAACAAATATACGTTTTTCAAGTATGTAACACGTATGTAAATTTAATTGCAATAAAAGCTTGTCTACGCTCACGCGTATTTTACATATTTATGCAGCCATATTGTATTTATCGCCATAGCCAATTGATACGTCACAGAATATGGAAATAGTGCGTCTAAAACAGAATCACGCCTCTTGATATTCTTAATATATATGAATAAGGGGTACGTAAAATACAGACATTTATGTACATGTATATTATAATCATTGTTAACTTACGTTTGCAACACTTTCATTTCGTAACAGAATATTTCATCAAATTGTTTATTAATTTAATTTGAATATATTTGTTATTGAATCTCACACTTTAAAAAACCAAAAAAAAAAAAAAACCCACAAAAACACACAATTAGAAGCTCATTGAATGTTTTTAAACTTATAAAAGCAAAACTACAATCCTAACATGAAAAGAAGTTATTTTTATAAACCTTATTTAAATGAAATCATAATGGATAATTCTGTGACAGTAACTAATCAAAATATTTCTCTCAGTTGTTGTGGCATTAGCATCAAGCGAATATTATAAAAAAGAAACATTTACTATAGATTTCTTGCCTTTGCTTGTTCATGTATTGTACGCTGAATTTCCTATGCTAATCAAATAACAACAAATTTTTGTGTTGAGTTGGTATTTAGCGGTATTAGTATGTTAAAAGATGAGTTTTCGTGAAAGCAGAAGTCGCATTTCAAATATATAATAATATTATGTTAAATATAGCATCCAAAAGCACTGGGCAAGGTCATAGATTATAACATATTGTTGATTAACACAATGTAGATTTAACATGTATATAATGTTTTTTTAACGTGGTGGAAAAGAAGTATCTTTTAAGTTTGAATTAAGAATATTGCATAATCGTTTTTATAACAGGAAATAAGCGTTAATGAGTATAACCAAAATTTTCACATAAAGCCCCTTAAAGTACCTGACAGTACATCCCGAATATGACATAATAGTACATCCCGAATATGGCATAATTTATGTACCATTTTAAATAAATGCAAAATATTTGTGATAAAAAGTCAGAATATACAAAAGTGTAGATGAAAGAAGAAAGACCTATGAGTAATATCAAAATGTTGTGTTCGTGTTTGACTGTTATATTTCTGTGAGTGCGTCTTGCTTTCATATAAAAAACTGTCATGAAGTTGTCTAGGTTTTGTGTTGTTATCTACAATTTGTCATGTATTATCATGTTATAAGTTCTATCAATGGTTCGTCACTACATAGCTCACGTCACAATTGTAAATATACCAGAGCTTATATTTCAAATAAAATAGTCACAAACATGATATGAATGGATATTTTGTAGGGATTTCTTTCATGTCCGACATAGGCCGATAGAGCTACCAACCACGCTCCGTAGCATCTATAGTGGTAGACTTAATCATTATCCCTCATGTACAGACTCAATCAAACCGAGTCTGCAATTCTTATGTAATTTTGTTGTGATTAATGCTTCCGAGGGATCACTTTGTTTCCAGATTTTAATCATTTGAAAGCTAAATTAATGTAATAATTGATATTAAAATTAATCATCAAGTAATAATATTTTATAATGGAAATGATGTTAACAATAATATTATCTAAATTAAACAAACTTAATATCTGAATAAATCTTGTAGTATGATATTTTGTTATTATAATCATCAGAAACCCTGTTCTGTTCAACAAAAGTAATAATTTGACAAGCTCTTGAAATCAGAGTATGCATTGAGTAGTATAAAATAATGAAAACTGAACGATATACAATGCAAAAACAAAACAAAAGAAAAAACAATGTCATAACGAAACGAAGTGAAATATATCTCTTTTGTAATTAATATGATGTGTAAGTTGTAGAAAAAAGAAGAAAAATAATATGTATTTGATTTAACAATGAAGCTCATGAACTCATTATTAACTATCATTTTCTGACAATATTGTATATTGAACGCCACCTCAGAAGTCATCAAATACGCTTAAAGTCACACTTTGTCATCCGGGAACCGTATTGTATCTGTCTGGAGATGAAACCGTAATGCCGCTCGCACGACTCATTCTGCATTAAAATTCCATTTACATAAATCAATGGTATAAATTGAGTAATTTTTTTCAGCAATGTTTTCGTGAGATAAGCGAAACTATCACGAAGAGCAAAATTCATATGGAAATTAATATCTTAAAGGCCCATTATGCTCAAGAAATGATTGTACACTCATTTCTCAAAAGAATTTGTGTCCGGTTATAGTTTCGAAAATGATAGTTATTGGTCATTACCTGAAAATGTTTTGCTTCTGTTGCTTTGTTTGGCCATTAGTACAGCTAAAGTGATTTAGAATTTTGTACAGAAGTAAAAATACTATAATTGTGTTTACATTTTCCTACATTTATTAAAAAATAATTTCATATTCAGCTCGACTTATTTCAGATGATGTAACAACTGATTGCTGCCATGTTTATCACTGAAAAATAAGACTACAATTTTTAAGACATACAAATACATATGTGATTGCTTTGAAAACATTCGAAAACGATGGATAACTTTGAGGGTATGAATGAAATAGAAACTCTTCATTTATTCATGACAGAGACCATATCAACATCACGAGCTACATTCAGCAGTTCCTCCTCATCAAGTGCATGGTATGAAGGTGGTATATTGTAACACTTCTTAAACATTATTAAATGATCATCATTATTATAAAACGTTATGATTTATCTAAGGAATATTAATGCCCAACCTAACCAGGAATAATTAATTAAACACAAATCGTAAAAAGAATATTCCTCATTCATTATTTGCCCTTTATAAAATACTTTTGTAATTGTTACACGCATATATACTCGTATGTTATAGTTTTCATATTTAATGATTATTTGTATAGTAATTAATTAAATTTTTATTTCAACACTTTTATCCGATTGAAAAGGTTACAACACAGCTTTAAAAATGTAAAAAAAATGCCTTTACTTCGTAATATCCATAAATTTATTACATACATAAATTTATTACATACATCTGCAGACAAGTACGTTTTTAAGACATAACAATTCTATGAAAGTAATTCAAACTTTATAACTTTCTCTGGAATTAAACAAACTAACATATATAGTAATGACAATTTTGTCAAACTAAAAGAATAATATAACCTTCATAATCACGCATTGTTTTACTTGGAGACCATACGCCGCTTTTCATGGAATGGGACGAAAGTGTCTCATTGAAGGCTCCATAATAACGTTATAAACGTATGTACAGATCTGCGGATGATTCTAAATTCAAAATTTCATCATTTTCATGTTCAAATGTTGAGTTCTGTTGAAGCCGGTGCTAGGATGTGTCGTGTGTCAATTTTATCGTTTGGGCGTTCTTTGGGGATTCCGTATTTCCTCTACTTTATTGAATAAGTTACATAGGGTAACCATGTTATTCGGAAAAATGACTGCCGTACTGGCATTTATCGCAACCTGTTCGTTCTCCATTTTGTACAGGGGGAGATTTAATGTCGGGCATGATTTTGTAAAATAATCATGTTTAATTCTATTATGAAATTGTGATACTTGCCTTCTCTTCCGGCTTGATATGTTAATTTATAATTTTATGTAAATATACAATACATGTGTTTGCAGTCGTGACTTTTGATTTTTTGTCTCTTCTTTTCAGACTGAGCTCACATTTAGATACGGCTAAACATCTGTTATCAGGTTTTTTTAATGAATGCATCTGATTGATTTTGTGATTTATTTTCTCATGTAAATTATATTGAAAATAACGCTTGAAATATGGGACATGGAATGCTGTTCAAGTGTAAACTCTGACAAAATAAAGCTTGACTTTGATATGGATAATAATCAATTTCCGTACAGTTTACTGTGTGATTTTCCGAAAATTGAAAGTATTTATCTTAAAGAGTTTATCAGGTCTAATTTAATTTTACAATTTATTGCAAGATAACATCGCTTTAACTCAACCTAAAATATAAGAATGAATTAAATGAAATTGAATGTGTGAGTAATGTTTGTCGTGATAACTTTCAAAGAAATAGCATTTTCGAAGAAATGAAGCAATTTAAAGTTAAAAAAATTTCATTGATATTAATCGTATCTGCATTAAAAGATTAGATTATTGTATATGTACATCGACGCACTATTCACTATTGTCATATAATGTGATTGAAGTTTTATGAATAGATGATATAAATAATTATAAATAGGTTCCTGTTGTCACCGATTAAAAAAAAAAATCACATGACCTAACTGGGTTTCCTGGATAACCTACAAGGAAACACCATTTTTAAGCAGGTGACATCTTTCTGACACATTGACACATTTAAGATGCAGCGTTTTTTTATCAATGTGGTTATGCTTTCTTTCCAGGTCCGATACTCGTGCCTGTGGTTTGCAATAAACGAGGATTGTAAATGGCCCCTTGATTGCTAATCAAATGCTCTCCCTATATATATAAGAGGGCGGTCTTCTTGCACAGGATAAGTATGCAACATTATCACTAGTATAAAATTTATAGTTCATTTTTTGATTGTTTGTTGACAAACGTTTTCCTTCGTTTTAATTCTATCATTATTTTAGGGGGAAAATCCATTCAATTATTGACTTAAAAATACTCCTTATAAAACCATTTTGTATAGAATTTGTGTTGAGATTTTTCGTTCATTTTGTATTTATTTTGTAGACTTTTCCTAACTCGTTTTTCAATGCTTATGTGCTCATGTTCTTTTTTTTCTTTCATTTTTTAAAACTAATCAGTTTGGTTTTCATGTAAAACATGTAAAATTATTTTGATTGTTGGCGTTTAAAGCAGGTTTTCTTAATAAAAATAGTAACATTGCAAACAGCCTTTTCATTAATTAATTTTGTCATCAAAAATAATTCTTATTAGTTTTGATTCAAACACTATACATCTATCAAAATAACACAATAAAAGCTTGTCACATAATACAAGAAGCTAGTCAATCTAATAAATACTTCCCGTCACAAACTACGACTGATTTGACATTGTCTATATTGAAATGTCAGCTGTAATATATAGATGAATGAAAAATTATTTTGATATTTTAGGACAAAATGACAACTCTTTTGATTGCAAAAGGACTATTTTTACGACAGCAATATGCACGAGAAAACTGTAAAGATTTCTAGTCCATTTTTTACGGTCGTCACAATGATCATCACAACGTACGCAGTCATTATTCATTTGACTCCTCAAATTCTGTTTTAAGACATGTTCTTTTCTTGGCATTCAATTTTGCCTTTCATCCATAATGCAGTTGTCAGTCAAAGTGCCAAGTGGTGAAGAATGTCTTAGTCACAAGATCGATCGAACTCCTATGTAGGTGGCGAGATATAAAAGGAAAACCCACAAATTATCTGCATTTGTTTTTTTGTTTTTTTTCAAACTTCAATTTTTATTTTCATAAAAATGACCAAGAGAACATACAACTTAATTTCTTTCAATAAAATTGCTCAAAAATTTACTCGTACATAAGTGTATTATAAATTTCATTCAAAATCAGTTTACAACTTTCGTATACATAAGTGTATTATAAATTTCATTATAAATCAATTTTCGTATAAAAAAAAAGGAATTTAAAGTGTTCATAAAAATCACAAAATTTGACCAGTTGCTAAGGGCAACCGTTTTTAAAATATGCAATCAGTTGACCGTAGCATGCACTTGAAATGAACCTTATTAAGGGGTACAATATATAAAGTGTTAAAATATGTTAATGCATGCGTAGAAATTTCTGGTTGATGAGTTTTTACGCGCTGGACCCTAGAAGGTCAATTTCATGTATATTTGATAGAGTATTTCAAACAGAAGCAATTATTGCTATCATAAATTTCTAGACTGAAAGACGCCGGTACTTGACGGTCGCTGCGTTTTAAAGGATAATAAATTCTTTTCATCTTTTGTGTTGGTCAGTAATGAAAAGCTATATTTAGTAACGAAGGATAAAGGGTTTTTGTTCAACATAGTTCCGCTAGGTATTGTGAATCTAGACTAAGCGGCGACTGTACTTAATGCCTTTTTCTTTCATTGACACCTGCGTGGGGCTGATGAAATAGCTCCTTGTGATTGTGAAATACCGCGACTAAAAATAGATCGGCACATGCGCAGTCTACAAGGACGCTACGCTATGACAGTCATTTCCTTACTAGATGTAGGTAAGTAAACAAGTTATATTTTACAAATGTATAAATATTATTTATTTTGAACATATTCTAAAACTATTTGTTTTTATTAAATTTATAAATTAAAATGTTAAGCACGTATCTATTTACAAACATTTCTTTTATCTGTAATGATGGTAATTATCTCTCCGTCTAGGGCCGAGGACCTGACCTACAATGTCCGCGATTCAAGCCCTAGATCGGGTATACGAGTCAGCTCCGTATACTTCCGGGAGATTAAAAATAAATTTCTAAAAATAGACGGATGATCACATTCTAAAAATAGAACGATGATGTCATTCTAAAAATAGAATTCAATATGGCGTCGCGCATGCGCAGTCGTGACGCCAAAGGGACCCCTATACTACTCTTGACCTAGAAATCATCAAGACAAGCTTTCAAACCAATTTACAGGATATTTGGATCAAAACAGTAGCCACTACAGTGTTAACAAGATTTTTCTATTTTTATCTCCTGTGACCTAGTTTTTCATCCGAGATTACCTATGTTCGAACTCATTTGAGTTATTTCCTAGACAAGCATCCTGACCAAGTTTGATGATAATTGAGTAAAAAATGTGACCACTAGAATGTTAACAAGGGTTTTCTATATTTGGGCAGTGTGACCTAGTTTTTGACCCCAGGTAACCCATATTCGAACTTGACCTAGAAATCATCAAAAAAAACTTTCAAATTAATTTACAGGATATTTGAATGAAAACAGAAGCCACTAGAGTGTTAACAAGATTTTTCTATTTTTTAGCTCCCGAGACCTATTTTTTCATCCGAGGTTACCCATGTTTAAACATATTTGAGCAATTACCTAGGCAAGCATCCTGACCAAGTTTGATGACAATTGAGTAAAAAATGTGACCACTAGAGGATGATCGATTTCAATACTCTCATGTGTTGGCAATTGCACCGGTGCTAGGCAGTATTGTGCCATATCTCTTAGAAACGGAATATTAGTTTGAGCGAGTCTTGTGTCATTTCATTTGTATTTGTATAATTTTAAAAGCCATATATACATATATGTAAATTTACTTCCTTTTAATCGTTGAATCATCCTTTGTTTTCTCATTCTCTATGAGTATTATTAGTAAATATTGCTGTATTGTGCGATGACAATAATCAATCAGAAATGATTCTGTTCTTCAGAAGGGTTACTACATGACAACACTTGATATAATCATTAACTTAATCCATGATAATATCATGAGATGTTTGCACTTATTGTTAAAATCAAGTTTTCTGAAAATGTGATTAACTTGATTTTATTTTGAATATCGTGATAGCTAAAAAAATGAGTATCTTTAAAGATTAATGGATTTCAAAACCTGCATAAAGACAAATGGCAATGCGTCATAAAATGTTTAATGATAACCGCCGTATGAACACATCAGATTCTGCGGATGTTTCTAAATTCAAAATTTCACCATTTTTCGTGTTTAAATGTTGAATTCTGCTTAGGCCGGTGCTAGGGAGCGTGGACGGTTACATGCACTTTCCAGTACCGTCCGTGGGCAGGCTCAATCAGACCGAGCCTGCAACATTTTCAATATTGTAGTGTTGGGCTTTCTTTAGGGATTCTGTTTTATTCCATTTTTTTGTATGCTTCAATCGTGTCTTTTTCCTCAAAGAAAATAATCGGCAGTTTACTTGAATTATGTTAATAGCATTCTCAGGAAATCTTGTGCCTGTTCTTCTAAAACCTTTAATCATGGGCTAAGCGATTAAATACTATAACCGCCCTTATTTTGGTCATAGTCAACTTTTCCGCTGATTGAAAGCAAACAATTTTATTTACTTAAAAATGCACAGAATAAAGGAAGCAGCATTGTAAAACTAGAACAAAAAATACTTAATACAGAAATGAACTACACGTTTCTTACTGTAGACAAAGATAAAAATGATAAACGCTATAGTAATGTTTGGAAAGTTCTTTGAAGTACGCAAGTAAAGTATATTTAGAGTCTTTCATTCAAAAGAAATCCGGAAACACGGAATACATTTTCCTGCCATTCTTTTTTCTCTATTCAAGAAGGGTAACAAAACTGAATAACAGACCAGAGAGAAAAAAAACAAAATACAAGCAAAACCTTTAGAGGATATCAAGCTACCTTGGTATTAAAACGTTCTGCAGACGTTTCCATTAGTTGCAATTTAATCAAATCGTGTGCATGCTTTCAGTAGCAAAGGAAATAATTTTTTGACAATTGTGTTTTTTAATCAGTTTAAGGGACAATAATAGGAAGGCGAAGGCAATTTAAATGAGCACTTTAAGTTCCCCGCGCTCTTACATAAGTTTGTGTTCTTCGTGAAATGTATATAGCTTTAATATTAGTTAACAGTCATCTGTAAGAAAAATGGAATACAACATGTAAAAGTAAATGTTATCACCAAAAGGGATTTTGGGTCTAAGGAATTTGATCGTGATTGTGATACTCTTTTTCTATCAAATTGATATTTGAAATTAAAATTTGTGCCATAAAATTTATAAACGTAATTGAAAGAACATATTTAATAATAATAAATGTTAAACAAACACACTTTTTCCTACAATTCTTTGTATGGTGAATTTTTAACATTATGTCATATAAACACTCTTTACAATCATATTTCAAAATTAAATTAAAATAACAAAGATGACCATCAATCGAAAAAAAAAACAGAACACCTTACGACATTTGGGAATTGCTTATTTTATACTAGACACCAAATCATAAACAATTGTTTCCAAAGCAGAAGATCAGTTCAACATACATGTATACTTCAAGTTCATTTTGTTTTGAAACAATTATGTTTAGAGTGCTTTGTTATTTCGATCAATCAATTTACATGTTTCTTTTTGTATGTTTTTTTTTGCATTTGCTTTTTTTTCTTCCTTTGAAATTTAAACCTCCAAACAAGAATTAGTACGTATCTTTATACCATTTCTAGCCATATACATCAGAATGGCTGGTGTTACATAAAATGTTAATTATTATAATTAAATATTGAAGCATGAAATAAAAAGGCTTTTTGTGTCATTTTATAGTAATTTAGTGAAATGTAATAAAATGAAGCAACTACCAATGAATATATCATTTCAAACAATACTCAAAATATCTGTAACAAATGCTTGCGAGCTTCCCTATCAAGAAGTTTATATATGCCCATTTGCTTAAATTGAATTTTCTTTGACTACCTCAGGGGATAGATAAAAACATTTGTAACGTGTAAAATCGCAGCTGTTTTACTTTTTGATTGTTTCTCTTTAGTTTCTGTCTATATTTAGCTCATCTGGAACTATTTCAAAACAAGTTCGTGTAAATACACAATTGCAGTTTTTAGTTTATAATTGAAAATTTGTTTTGGTTCACAAAGTGTTTCATGAATCAATTCAATATTAGAAAAGAGTATTTGGAATTTTATATTTTTTTATTTAACAGAAAATGTTAGAAAGATGTAAACTCTTACTTCAAGTAGAGTTTCTTAGAATACATAAAGCAACTCGGGATTTGGCTTTGCCGGCGGCTGACTACCCGTTTACAATTAAACGGTACTTAATTTATAATTAAGGGGCATTGCTAGTTATCGCTCCCAAAAACGTCTAATTGGGTAGTGTCCGTGTCGAAAAGTGCAGTTCGTTGGAAAATGACATCGTCTATTTAAAATATCTAGATATCTCTTTAACAAGTCTAGTTAGTAATGGTCCATAAATCTTTAAGGCAAACACTTGATCAATAAAATATATTTAGGCACAATAATACTCGTATTTGAAAAAGAGTACACTACATGAACAAATTCATCTTTTTTAGTACTTCAAATTTATCTGTTTCTAATTTTCTCTGTAATTAAAATGTGGTAAGTTGAATAGTCACGTATCATTTACCGTTTAACTATGATGTAACATATCCATTAGTGTTATTAATTTCTATTTAATTGAGAAAAAATGACAACAATTCAAAACAATCTTAGATTAACGAGCATTCGGACAATCATGTTGCTTTACTCTCATTATATCACATCATCCACATGATGTAATAAAAGTTGTTTATATCAATGAGATATACATTGGTACATTGGCACAACATAAAAAAACAAAAATTAGATTAACTTGCCCAGATATCGACATATATACAACTGGTTTGGTAAGATTGGTCTGTTGTATACACACAATTCGGAGCAAAGTTGTGATGCATTCAATTAAATACTTGCCTGATTATTATTGTTCTATTTTGTTGCTGCTGTTGTTGTTTTGCTGCTGCTGCTGAACGATTAATAAACGTTAAATATTACCAGACTAGCAGAGTTATAAGCCCATGCACTTTGAAATCGAACATACGAGTATAAACCTCGTATGTAGGATTATGATAGTGTAAACACGTTAAGAAGTCCTAGTAAAATTATTTATAACGATTCAATATATAGTCAATTTCAATATAAGATATATTGACAACGATAGTCTAGGCGCCCCTCTGGGATCTTTTTGTCTACTGGGAACTTACTATTATTTATCTAAATAATCAAGAAATCTTACTAACAAATATTTTACCCACAGTAAAGGTTTGCTGCCTATGGTATTCTAAAAGAATAATCCTTTACATTTTCTTGAATTTGATTCAAGTTTACGTGAGGGATCTAATTTTTATTAAAAACTAATGTCGAAATTACATTATCACTTTTCTACAAGTTTTATTAAAGATAATTTTCAAGACATTTTGATAAATTTGATTTTATAGGGGATTCTTTATCTACAAGATTGGTCTGATATCTGTTCTCTCAAAAGTTTACGAAGTGACGTTTTTCAGAATGCATGATTATTTAAAATTGTAGAATCGTTTCTTCTGAAGGAAAGAAGTTCATAGAGATGATTTGATTTCTGCTCAAGCAGACGCTAGGTACGAAAGACCAGTAGGGCCATTTCAACTTGAGGTTGAAATCGAGAATTCATCAAGCTGAAATCGGAAATTCATGAAGTTGAAATCGTGAATCCATGAAGTTGAAATGCCCCCATCGGTCTTTCGTAGCTAGGGGATGTTGACAAAAGTTAGCATGTATTATGGTTGCCCAGTCAGGAGCAGTCTCAATCAAACAAAGCTTCAATTTTTTAAGTTTCGAAATTTCGAAGTTAAATGCACATTATAACCCACAAATACATTTATATTTATTTATTACAATTTTTTGGTGTACTTTAATTTATGGTCTCGTAAATGTTATTCTTTGGCCAATTACATTTACCAGTTAGTTTTTTTGCCTTTATTAGTACAGTTATATATATATATATGTGATATATTATTTTGAATGGAAGTTTGTTCTACATTTTGTTATACTTGTATGATAAATCATTTTACATTAAGCACTACTTTCTACAGACAACAAACATTTTACTTGCCCCAAAACCATTATTTAAAGGTTAGCAAATTAATATTTTGCCTTTCTAAAGAACTCAAACTGTATTCGTTTCTGCGGCATAATAATTAATGGTTCCAACAACTCACTGTTCTCTCAATTAACTGTTAAAAAGACAACAGTATTTAAGTTCAGGAAACAAGAATTAGGATAGGAAGAAAGAGAATGTATATAAAAATAATGATCTTCGAATATATTTAAACCTCAACATATGGTAGGATTTAGAATTACCACACCAATTAAACCTTATATGTACAAGCAAAATTTTTATTTGTATAGATAACTAGTTTTACATTATAGGACATGTTTTATTTGAACACACCTCACATGATGACATATTTGCAAAATATTATCTGATAATGTGTGTTATGTAAATTCCAGAACATTAAGGGCTACAAGATTAACAAAGCAATATGATGGAATAGATAGGATGTTGAAAAAAAAACCTTAAGAACATTTCTTAGTTCGACTGTCGTACAACGTTACCAATGTCAGATTTTAAAGTCATTTTCTTCAATAACAAAAGACCAGTGGAAGAATGGAAATGAAATTTAATTTTGTTGACTGTCAAAAATGTGAGTACTTTTGTAGGTGTTTTTGAAACGTTAAACGTAAATATTACAGGTTGCAGTTCTCGTAGTTGGTAAGGTTTTCAGAGTGCCGTTAAAAGACAATGTAAATACAGACAGAAAGTAAAGGACAAATCCGATGATTGTGTACGTTCACTTTTGCAATATTTTACATACCAAAATGACGAAAAAGTTAGGTTGTGTTTCATTGCTATTAAAGGTGGATTAGTTGTATGTTATGTGTACCAATACCTTGCATAATTATGAATATAATACAATGATAAATTACTCAAAAATCAAATATAGATTGTACTTTCATTTTTTTAGTTTCTAACATGAACCCCGTCTTCCGCCAGTGCTTATTCACATCGGAAATATTTCGACAATATTTCTGCATTTTCCTTCTTTTCTCGAAGCAGACATAAATTGCAATAAAACAAGTTGATTATAGTAATTGGTGTATAGGGTTACCGGAGAAGTGGCTAAATTACAGCTATTGACTACATACTTGACGATAAATACGTCCTACAGTCTCAAACAATAGTCATTTCAATGTCATCAGGACACGTCTTTAAACACAAAAAAGTATCATTTGTCCAAGTATCGACAGTTAGTTCTCTGGTTCTGGTCAGATTGGCTTATTACTTATCTTTTGAATTCTTCAACATGGGCAATTTGTTAAAAATACATAAAGCCTAAATATCAGAAAAATAAAAGAGCAATTGGTGCAGGCGAAATAACTTACGTTTAAGATAAAAAGAAGAACGTGTTAAGTCATCATGCACGACAAAGCACACAAAGAATAAAAAAATCTATGATCATATAGATTTGCTTTCCATTTGGACCAAATTATTTTCTTTCTTTTGTTTACCTTTTACCATCATAACGATTCCGTGGTACCTAAGGTTTGTAAAATGTAATTACATTGTATTACCGTTAGGTAATTTAATTTCAATATTAGTGAAAACTGTTCTTAGAAATTTAGATATTTTATCATTCTAGAAGAAAATATGTTTGTCTCAAGATAAGAGCAATATACAGCTTGTTCAACCCGAGTTTCTCAACTTTACTTGCTCGTAGAATGAAAGAATGAAAGTTATACAACTCCTTCCAGTACAGTTAATTCTGAGGATTGAATACTGCTTTAGCCGTTGCTTGAAAGGTTAGATATGATGTTCTTTAATGTCTTATGATGAAAGTCATAAAAGCATATTTGAGTCGTGCCATGACAAAACCAACATAATGGGTTTGCGACTATCATGGATCCAGACCAGCCTGCGCATCCGCGCAGTCTGATTAGGATCCATGCTGTTCGCTTACCAACCCTATTACAAGTAGAGTAACTGATAGCGAACAGCATGGATCCTGATCAGACTGCGCGGAGGCGCAGGCTGGTCTGGATCCATGATGGTCGCAAACGCACTATGTTGGTTTTGTCATGGCGCGGCTCATTTTATACTGGCGTTCTCATTGCTTCCAATGAATCAGCACTTTTCCAGATTTTGGTTTTCAAATCCCAGGAGGTCTTTGGCAGTCAGTGCTATCCGCAATATGTCTTTGGGTATGAATATGAGTACGGTTTTCTACGTCATATGCACCACACTTCTCTTGGGTAGCATATATAATCTCGTTTAAAAAAGAAAATACGAATGTTTTATTGATCGAACAAATGAATAAAGTAATTAATTAGTATTGATGTTTCTAGAAATTTGTAGATATTAATTTATTCTTTGTCACGCAGAGTATGTAAAGAAATACGTGGAAACACTAAGACAGGCACTAAAGGCACTAAAGAAGAAATAGTGTTCAATTGAAATTTTATAATACATTAAGTAAATGTAGAGGAAACAGATCCTTATTCGCATTTAACTTTGGAAGCAATATGATGTCGCGTGTTATAAATAGCTTAGTTTTAAAAAATGAAGCCTTTCTTAATATTTTTAACAACGCTTTTTACATAAGGATACACCAAAATCTCATAAACTTCATATTATCTTTTTATAAAAGACGTCTCTTTTTGTTGACGCCTTAAACTTAGCTTCAGAGCCATAACAATATACTATATACATATATATCATTGTTTAAAATACTGTCTTTTCATTCAGAGTTAAATAATGTACATTTGAAACAAGTGTTGAATTGAATACAATAACATGAAGTCATTTGCATCTGCATTATTAACCAAGTAAAAGACGTTGTAAAAGAACAGATAAAGAGATAACATATAAATGGTGTTATTCACTTGACAATTTTACTATAACATTAAGGCTGAGCTTGTCTATCAGGTAATATTATAACAGTTTTAAAAGATTTAACTTATATAATAAATCTGAAAAAAGAAACACACGTCAAGTAAAAAAACAACATAACATTTAATAAGTAAAGAACATTTGTCGTTTGGGAGATAAACAGACCGTGCTAATGGGTTTTATAATGTACTCTTAACAAGTTTGTTGTCGTTATATTCTATTGGGAGAACGTATGTATTGCATGAATGTCACACGTAAATCTCAAACCATTTTTTAACGTATTCATACATTTATATCACTCACTATGAGAACAAGAACGAGGTTAGAATCTTTAAAAACATATGTATCGTGTTTAAAACTTACTCTTAAATATATACAAAAATTTTGAAAAATACAAGTGACGTGCTGTATGGTGTGCTAGGTTAAACCACGGTATACTGACTTCATTAAAACGTAGCGGCACTTTCATTATAATTATGTAAAAATGCCGGGACATTTTCAATGAATGTAAACAAATATTTATGCCATTTCAATTTGAATGAGCAGAATAGAGAGATGTAGAATTCCTAAAGACACTAAAGAAAAACGGCAAAACTAAAAATGTTGCCGGCTCCGTTTGATCGAGCCTGTTCATGGACAGCACTGGAAAGTGCTAGCTGCTGCCTACGGCCCGTAGCACCGGTTTTAACAGTATTCGACAGTTAAACATGCGCAGATGTGTTTATATGGTGGTGATCATGGAACCTTCATAATGATTGTGAAACGTTAGTGCCATTCCATGATAAGCTGCGTATGGTCCCTATGTAAAAATGTTTGTGCCCTAAACGAGAAAACATAGGGTGGAAATAAACAAAATGGAATTTTGCAAGGGGATCAGAGATTATAAAGTCTAGACATCACAGATAAGACGTCAAAAGACCAACTTAAAAAAGCAAGTACTGAGAAATACAGACAATACAGCGAAATGTGCGGCATTAAATTATGTTGAATTTGAATTAGATTTAATTTCATCAAACGTCATACATATAACAAATATACGTTCTTCAAGTGTGTTATACGTATAATGTTTTTTTTATCAGTATATCAAGGTCTAACTAAAACAAAATTATACTTATTTTTTCGAAATGTTATATACGTTTTTTGAGATATTTAAGGAATTCTCTACCATGTTCTCAAAGTCTATATCAAGCATGTAAATATAATTAAAATAAAAGGTTGTAAACGCGTACGCAATATTTAAAATATTAAATTTTTATGATATTATATATTTGAAATTTAAGTTTTTATTACCCTCAAACAAGGTATTTGCGCTGTTTGATATAACATTGTTATCATAAAAGTGGAATTTTGCTCCGATTATAGTAAAATTGCATAACTGCAAGAAAATGATCTTACTATTTGTGAACGTATAATTATCATCCTAAAAGGAATACCTAAATGTATTTTGCACAACAGTTACTGAAATGGAAGTCTTGACAGATAAATATATTATTAATATTTTTTTTTTAGAAAAAGGTTAAAAAAAATAATAACATTCACGAAAATATCAACTTCAATGAATACCATGCCTCATTACAAAACATATTCTTAAGATACCACAGAACCACAGGCAAGAATCCCAATAGGGTAACAAACAAAAACAGGAAATCACTTTGATTCATGTTTGCACACACATCTATTTATTTATCAACATTAAGCAATTAAAATTAATGCATACTTTAAAAATGATAACAATGACGATCATGATGACAAAAGAGATGACGAAAACTTTTATCAAGATAGTGATAATTATTAATATCATGAAACATGTTTTAAATTATGAAAATAATGATAATAATAAATTACAAAAATGATATTAAACAACATATACATGTACAATTCATCCTGTACATAGAAATAGAAAATGTTCATGTCAGTTTTTTTCTGTTTCAGCAGCAATCATTTATGTATCTCGATACTGTAAAAAGCCTTACTTCGGACGTATAATGAACTTTTAGAAAAATGTGATTAAATTCAACCGTGTTTTACACTTTTACCACATTATTATTTTACTTTTTTATGTTTATCGCCATAGCAAATTGATATGTTATAGAATATGGAAATAATGCGCCTCTTGATATTCTAAATATATACGATTTATAGGTCCGTAAAATACAGGTATTTATGTAAATTACAATAATATTAAACTAACGTTTGCAACCCTTATATTTTAATTTATCATAACCGAATAATGTTGCTTTTAAAAATTGGTAATTTTTTTTGAAAAAAATTTTTAAAAAGGGAAAGCTCACACTTTTTTCAAATACTTTTGGGAAAAGCACTGTGATTTTTAAACTTTTTAAAAAGCAATATAAAAATCCAAAACATGAAAAAAAGTTATTTTTTAAAACCCTTTTTTTTATTTTTTAAATTTCCATTATGAAATTAAACTTGTAAAAGAAAAATTTGTCAAAATAATTTCTTTTTTGGAAGCATAAAAGCAAAACTTAGAACAGGGAACATTTAGTAAGATTTCTGTTTTTGGGTTTGGGAATTTAATTTTTGAGTTTTCTTTTGTTTAAATAAAATAACAAAAAATAGTTTTGTGTGGGCCGGGTTTAGGGATTTGATTTTAAAAGATAAATTTTTTGTAAAAGCAGGGTCGCCTTTTTCAAATTTTTATTATGTTAATTATAGCACCAGGAAGAACTGGGCAAACTCATAGATTATAACACATGGCTTAGATATATAATATGTATATAATGATTTTTTATCTTTAAATTTTGAATAAATTACCTCAGTCTTGTTTTTTTATCTACAACTTAATAATGTATTATCTTATTATGTATTCTCATGTTACACTTTTAAATAAATTAGAGCTTATATATTACTTGAGTAGTGTGACATAATAATTAAAGGGGCTCCACTGAGGTTGTTTGACCATTGTACCATTTGATGTTGGTTTAGACTACATTTTTGTGCAAAATGTCTGATCATTCGGGCACTTCGTTTTTCCAGAATAATTATTCAAATTGTGAAAATATAACCCAAAATATGAAAAGCGTTAAACACTTTTCACTCAAATCGGGCTACGAAAAGCATAAAAATGCGATTTTCAATTTATTTCAAAGTATATTTCTTAACTATCTTTGCATATATTTCTGTTTATGTAAGAAATTCAAATGTTATGTTTTTAGGCTTTTAAACCTCAATGGAGTCCTTTTAATTAATTTAGGATTATACAAAATAAAATGTCATAACGCATTGAAGTAACATATATTGTCATCTTTTGTAATCTATAATAAATTTTAATTAATATTATGATTATGTAAATTGTAGAAAAAAGAAAATATAATAATATATAATATAATGTATTTGATTTGACAATAAAGCCCATGAACTCATTATTAACTTTCATCTTGACAATATTGGACATTGAACGCCACCTCTGAAGTCATCAATTACGCTTAAAGCCACACTTTGTCATCCGGGAACCGTAATGTATCTGTCTGGGGATGAAACCGTAATGCCGCTCGCACGACTCATTCTGCATTAAAATTCCATTTGCATAAATACATGATATAAATTGAGTAGTTATTCTTACCAATGTTTTCGTGAGATAAGCGAATCTATCACGAACAGCAAAATTTATTTGGAAATTAATATCTTAAGACCCAGTATGCTCCAGAAATGATTTTATTTTCATTGCTCAAAACATTTGATTTAGCGTCCTGTTATAGTTAAAAACTTTCTAAAACATTACTCATTGGCCATTACCTGAGCCAGTTTTGCTTCTGTTGCTTTTTTTGCAATTAGTACAGCTAAAGTGATTTATAATATTGTACGGAACTCAAAATACTATTTTGTTTACATTTTGCTACTTTTACGAAATATTATTTCACAAACAGCTCTACTTATTTCACATGTCCTAAAGCCACTACAGTATTTAGATTTTATAAAACTCATGAATGCCCTAAATAAAGATGGAAGTAAAACGTCGGTTGCATAATGTGCCTTAAACACTGTTTGAATAACCTTTACTTACCATTGCACCTTTAAAATTTAACTCACCATGCAGTGTAAGAATTTATAACCACACGAACATTTTGATTCAATCGACATATTTTGAAAAATAACAAGACATACGAGTACAAAATGTGATTGTTTCTAAACGGTTCGAAAACGGTGGATAGTTTTGAGGTTTTAAATGTGATAAAAACTCTTCTTTTATTTATGACAGAGACCTTATTAACATCATGTGGTACATTCAGCAGTGGAACCTATCTAGCATGGTATGGAAGGTGGTATATTGTAACACTTCTTTAACATTATTTAATGATCTTCATTATTATAAGACGTTAAGATTTCTCAAAGGAATATTAATAGCTTAAAGCTACATTAAATAAAATATGTAAACATGAAAAGGTAAAAAATATTCCTCATCTATCAAATTAAAAAAAAATGATATGACGTTCATTATCACGCATTCTTTTATTTAGAAACCATTTCATGGAATAGCACGTAAGTGTCCCATTGAAGGTTCCATGATAACCGTGAAACACATCTGCGGATGTTTCTAAATTCAAAATTTCACCATTTTAATGTTTAAATGTTTAATTCCGCTTACGCAAGTGTTAGGGGGCGTGTAATTTGCATCTTCCAGTACCGTTCATAAACAAGCTCAATCAGACGGAACCTGCAAACTTTTGATTTTGTCGTTTAGGCGTTTCTTGGGGATTCTGTTTTTTCTCTATTCTATTAAATAGGTTACATGGGATATAAATTTTGATGCTTTTTACTATACGGTAAAGTAACGGCCGTACCAGCATTGAGCGCAATCTTTTATTTCGCCATTTTGTGCAGGGGTAGATGTTATTTCGGGCAAGGTGTAGATTTTGTAAAATAATCATGTTTTGTTTTATAATGAAATTGTGGATACCCGCCTCCTCTTCCTGCTTGATATGTTAATGAATAATTTGATATAAATACACAGTACATGTGTTTGCTGTCGTGCCTTTTGATATGTTTCTTTTTATCAGACTGACAAGGTAAGTTATGGCTCACATTTAGATATTGCTAACATGTATTTGTGTGACTTTTTCTCGTATGTCCTTTAATGTCTATGTCTATATGTTACATGTATGTTTATATATTTTTATATAATTATTGTTTTGAAACTGTTCTTTTCGGCATGTACTGCATGTTCATGTAAATTATATATAAAACAAGTAGATTATTTTGATTGGTGAAAAATAATGTATAGTGTAAGTATGCTTATCAACAAGGTATCACTAAAACAATTTTAATTGACATTTGCTTACACCAGAAAAAAAATAGAACAACCTTAACTCCATTTATTGAAAAGAAAATATACTCAGCCTGTTGATAGCAAAATGTAAAATTATGCAGGATCTCTTGCAGCCAATATAGTTTTGAACAATTTTGTTAACGTCTTTTCTGATTTAAAATGTGACCTTTTTTCTATAAGTACATGTATTTACACAAAACGGAAGAACTAGAGCTACTCATCTCACACATACCGTAAATATATCGTGCAACTAGAGCATTTTATATACATTTTAGGTAAATCAAATTGTTTACATATTTCGAACATCTTTTTAAACCTTTGTCAGCAAGTGTTGATTTTAATGTTTTATCAATGATAACCTTATAATTTGTGTATAATAAGACGTCAGTTTATTTATGATAACAGTATTCAACGATAAGAAAGGATGTTTACCTATGTTCTTTGTTGTTGTTTAAAAAACAAATATGAATCTATTATTAAAAACAATTCTTATTGATGTTTATCCAACACTATACATCTATCAAAATAACAACTTGTCAAATAATGCAGGAAGAAAGTCAATCTAATAAATACTTCCCGTCACAAACAACGACCGATTGACATTTTCTATATTGAAATGTCAGATCTAATAAATAGATGACTGATAAATCATTTTGATATTTTGGGAAAACATGACAACACTTTTGATTGGTCGCTTTGTTGGATTGTAACATACAATACGATTTGATATTTCCCAACATTCATTTTCAAAGGAAGATTTATCGTTCATAAACAAAATAATAAACGTCTGGAATAATCTATGTCACACCATCTTACATGTATAATATAATGAATCGTTAAAAAGTATTTTTTGCACGCCAAAAATAATCATTTATGTGATTATAAAACGAGTGTGGCAATATCACAATGACTATAAATATTTGTTCACAAAACCTATAAACATAAATATTGTGCAATTAAAGTGACATTATGCCCATCTAAGCCCCTCGTATAGTGAGTGAACAAGTGAGTATCAAAATAAGTTTTCATTTTGCCATAATTCCTTTTAATTTAATATTTACTTCCCGTAAACAATAAATAATGCACAGATCCAAATAAAATTTCTTTAAATATCTGTTAGAATTTACCTAAAACGCTCGGTTTAAAAAAGTGTGGGGCAGTCTTTTTATATTTTCGGCAGATTTATAATTTTATCCTGAACCTCTTCTGATATCAACTGTTGGACAAACACCATTTTAACAGTCAATCTTTTGAAATATAAAGTCAATTCAGCTCAACTTGACTATGAAAATATGAGCATAATGTCACTTTAATACAGCTGTCACAAGTACCCGATTCAATTTGATGTCTAATTGTCCATCTCCACTTCTTTATCTTTATATCAAGAAAAGAAAAAAAGCAAATACCACGTGTCACGCACTTTCAAAATGTAGGCATATTTAAAAGATTTCTTAACGATTTAATGTACATTTGTATATCGTTTAGCATAATATATTTACGTTAATTCATAAAATGCCTCTGGCAGATAATAATGAAATCAGTATACCGAGATGGTTCTCTGACACCCGATGATTGAAAAATGTATTTGGAAATAAAGGTAACTTTATCTGGAGAAATTATTGTATGGCGGAAATATTGTTTATTTAGTCAAATGAGAAGAAAGCGCTGTATATAAAAGCGATTTATTTGTCTATGGTTCTTCACACATTAAACTTTATACACTTTACAATCATTAGTGGCGTAGAAATTTGTCAGAAAAGTGCAATTTGAGCTTACAGGCACGTTAATGTAATATTTACTAAATTGCCGCAAAAACTATCGAACATTGTGATTGACTTGGTCGACGGTTTTAAAGCTCGTAGTTGTATCATAAAACAGTATTATTATAAACAAAAAATCGGTTGTAAGTACATAATTAAACTCTATACAAAGAATAAAATTATTTTTTGTTGAAGTATATAGTGGAGTATATTACATAGATTACTAATAACAGAAACAAAGTTACAAAATTGGATGTTCCCTTGGTTATTTTTATGAAAAAAAAACAAATGCAGATAATGTTGGGGTCTCAAAAATTTTCTTCTTTTTATTTATTAAGAAATATGGTCTCTCAAAAAAACAAAACACAGAGTAATCTATATAATACTTGCTTATAAATCTCGCCACCTACAAAGGAGTTCAATCGATCTTGTAACTAAGACATTCTTCGCCACTTGGCATTTCGAATGACAGCTGCATTGTGGATAAAATGCAAAATGAAATGCCAAGAAAAGAGCTTGTCTTAATATACAATAATAAGCATTGCATATTTTATCTATAAAGTGACATTTGATATGCATAATGACTATTACTTACACAATGTAGCTTTTGCATGTTTTGTGTCTAATTAAAGCTCATCAAATGCCATAATTTACCAGTCGAATCTAGCCACTTACATAGCAAAATAACCAAGAAGAATATCTACTAGCTAAAGTAGTTTGTGACTTGTGTTTCATGTCTTTAATTTCATTCACGTTTATATTAAAAAAATGAAATCTGATAAGTAAGCAATTATCGTATTTCATAATGTCGTTGATTTGATTCGCAAATACTTTGTTATAATTTTTTTCTCAAAGTTCCTTTGTGACACACTTCGTTTCTAAATGAGTGATTTGTTTTCAGAAAAAAAACAATAACAATGTTTTATTTGATTACAATACAATAGAATTACAAATTGTTTATGGTTGATTTAAAGATAGAAGAAACGTGCGCTTATATTGAGACAATATAAAATACCTAAATATTGTCATGAAACTTTGCTGTTTTGGCCAGAATAGGGGCTTAACTAAATGTACATTACTATTTTCACAATGATTCGTAAGTTAAAAATAAAATAAAAATGATATGTATAAATGTTGGTAATTCAGTCGAAACATTTTTCTTCCGAATCTTTTTGGCTTTTTTGGGGCATTTTCAGGGGTTAATGAACCTAGGCATTCGTTTGGAATTAGTTGAAGCATCATCTTCGACAGAATTCTTTATAAAGAATTGTATTGAATTGCAACACGTGTTATTTATTAATGATTGATTCGGATAAAAATGCTCATCATAAACACAATATTTTAGCCAGTTTATGGTGAAATATAAAGTACCCCGACGTTAATCAATGTCAAAATTTGCATTCAGATAAGATTGTTAAACCCAGTACATCTTAAATATAGCAACTGTCAATTATATGTTGTACTAACTAAACACAGCGAATGAGTTTTGTTAAAT
The DNA here is from genome assembly GCF_026571515.1 of Ruditapes philippinarum. Taxonomy (NCBI): domain Eukaryota; kingdom Metazoa; phylum Mollusca; class Bivalvia; order Venerida; family Veneridae; genus Ruditapes; species Ruditapes philippinarum. The sequence goes on along the minus strand of NW_026865833.1, from coordinate 137,953 downwards.
TATATAAAATCTGTTCTTTTTAAATAAAGAAAATATTCAAGTTTAATAATACATTTCACATTTGAACGGTTTCTGTCATGTACACATGTTGCAGAAGTTTTGCAGTTTTTTATTTGTTTTTCTTTTATCATACTTATGATTATTATTTTTTATACACAAGGAACAGACATAGAAGTCGAAAATGGTATACTAAATCAAATTGTAATGAAATTATAAATAAAGCAAGGCAGCTGCTTCCGACATATTTCTCATATTTTATATATTCTCTAGGGTCTTATAGGGTAATAACATGTGAATGAACACGAACAAGCTATTGGTGAAGAAGCCATAATAATCACAATTTTGTAATAGGGATAATAATATACCGAGTAACGACACTGGCTTTCAAATAATATGTAGGAAAGAACCGCATTAAGGCGTACCTCAAAATAAGTAATATTTTGGTGATTTACATCAACTTGTTAATACTATTCTTCATCTAGGAAATACAATCATACTTTCACTTATGTAAATATGCAGTAGAATAACCACAAACAGCTTCTTTTTACAGAAAAGAAAGTTATATTTTGTTCAACATTTTTAAAGATTTTTACTTAATTTCATGTCTCTTTTAAAAGGTATTCTTGATATTTATTGTAAAATTTTGAAAAAGTATAGACTGCTCGTGAGCATTGAAAAACACATGCAGACTCGGTTAAACTGAGTCTGATCATGAAAGATATTCTAATACGCAACATTTTCAAGTCCCCCTAGCACTCGCTTAAGCAGCCTTCAATCATACACACCACAAGGAACTCGAAAGCCCAGATTTTTTATGTTTCTGTGATGCCTAACTTTCATAACTAGTGTCTAATACCGAAATATATTAATCCTTTTCAAAAATAATTTAGGCATACACTATAAAGGCATCAATGTCAAACCATATTGTTAATTTGCTATTGTAGTACACAAATCTGAACGTCATAAAGATGATTTTAGGAGCCAAACTTCAATATCACACAGACGAATGTAAAAATTAACATGTTCTTCTCGTATGATTTATACGACGGTTATATTGTCTCTGATCCGCTATGAATAAGAAATTTGTGAATATATTGGCCATTGTCAAGACAGCTTTTCTATAAAACTCGTTCTTTGCTTATAAATAATCTTAGAGTTGAATAAAGTTAACGTTAAAAATATTTTTGCTGCCATTCATTCATGTTACTGAAGGTTTTTCGAAAGCTATGAACTTTGAGGGTATTTCTTAATGCAATTCGAAATAATCGCGAAAAGAAGGAATTTATCATTTTGATAAAAAAGTATCTATTTCAGTTTGAAATAACAGATGTACGCAGAGTGTTATTTTTTTAAAATATGTGGGTTTGTTCAGAGCAAAAACAAAATCAAAATATGTCAGGGCACAATCTCTGAGCAATGATATCAGACTTTATTTATAACTAAATTACGAAACACCGGTAGGGCAATTTCAACTTCATGAATTCTTAACTTCATCTTCCTGAATTTACGATTTCAACTTCACGAAAACACGATTTCAACTTCATGAATTCACGACTTCAACCACACGAATTCACGATTTCAACTCGTAAATTCACGAACTTAAAATCGTGAATTCATGAATTTGAATTGAGAATTACGTGAATTCGTGAAGTTGAAATAGTGAATTCATTAACTTAAAGTTGATATCGTGAAGTTGAAATTTGAATTCGTGTAACCGAAATCTGGAATTCATGAAGATGAAATAGGGATATCATAAAGTTGAAATGTCCCCACCGGTCATTAGCAGTACAACTTTATACTCAACTGTCTCATTATTTAGAGTATTGAAATTGTAGCGTGTTTGGTGTATTTTACGAACTATCATTCATTCATTCGTGCGTGCGTTCGTACGTACGTACGTTCGTTCGTTTGTCCGTTCGTTCGTTCGTGCGTGCATTCATTCTTTATATTTAACATTATGCCCATCCAGGGGTATATAGTTAGTGGACGGGTGAAGATCAAAATATGTTTTCATTTTCCATAATCCCTTTTAATTTAATAATTAAGTTCACATAAACAATAGATAACACACAAATCCAAATCAAATTTCTGTAAATATCCGTTAGAATTTACGTATAACGCTTAGTTTATAAAAAGAGTGGGGGCAGTCTTTTTAAATTTTAGGCAGATTTATAATTTTATCCTTAACATTTTCCAATATCAACTGTTGGTCAAACACCATTTTGACAGTCAATCTTAAGAAATATAAAGTAAATTCAGCTCAACTTGACTATGAAAATATGAGCATAATGTCACTTTAATATGTTTTTATTACGAACTTGGAATACTTCATTTTTGAAAACATTATCTTATCGTTAACGTACTCTTAGGAAATTACAAATAAAATATATTGAAGTCGAGAGAACAAAAGTATGTTTTCACATTTCAAGGAAAAAAAAATAAACACATGAAATGTATCTTAATGATTTAATAACATAAATAGTTTTGATACGTTGATCTCAAACGCAATTCAATCGACTGAAAATAAACGTTCCTGTAAGTTTTAATGTTATTCGAGCGAATGATTAAACAAGCACCATACACTTACGCGCTCATTGAAGAACATTTGCACATTTTGTAGAAAGATAAAAACTTTATTGATTGCAAAACAAAAACAAATCACTCCTGAGATAAGGTTATTTTACTAGTATCTTTAAGAAACAAAAACATTCTTTTAGAACAAGAAAACTTTCCATTGTTGTGTAGTTGTTATTTATTCAATATTCCGTTCACATTAAAAAAGCTTTTTGTTTGTTGTATTCTGGATTATCGATTCAAGTTTTAGGCGATTGTACCGGTGCTATGTAGTACTGAGTCTCTGCTGTGTCTTTCACTAAACATATACTGAGTTTACAAGGCGAGTAGTGGATGTTATGTTTCCAAATCTTGCAACAGTTTTCTTGTCATTTTTCTTCGCAAGAAAATGAGTCCCAATTTGCCATTATGTTGTGAAGAAGGCTATTTTGATTTTATAAAAAAAGTCAAAAACAATAAACATGCCACGCAGACATATATGTAAAATTAAACATTCCTTGTCGAATCGACGCATTTCCAGTCCGTTTTATTCCATTAATCGGGACTATATATATTACTGATTGTGCGATGACAATAATCCATCTCAATGATTCTGTTCTTTACATGGTTTCCTCTTCACTACAAGACAACACTTGATATAATCATCAACTTAAACCATAATGTTAGGATATGTTTGCATTTATGGTTGAAATCAAGTTTACCAAGACAGAAATATTAACTTGTTAATATTCTTAATATTGTGATAGCTAAAAATATTGAATATCTTTAAAGTTAAAAGAATTTCAGAACCAGCATGAAGACAAAAGAAAATACAGTAAAGTAATTTTTGTACGCTTCAATCGTGCCTTTTTTCTCAAAATGTTCCTAATAATGCTCGGCAGTTTACATAAACTATGTAAAAGGCGTTTTAAGGGACCTAATGCCTGTTTTCTTTCACATTTTAATCATTTGCATGTGTTAAGCAATAAAATGCGATAACAGCCATTATTTCAAATTTTGGGCATAGCCAACTTTCAAACAGTTTAGTTTAAGTTTAGTACTTAAAATAGAACATAATAAAGATAGCATCTTTATAAAACTGTAATACAAAATGTATAAATGACCAATACCAGGTTGAACGAAACCATAAACAGTTAACAAAAAAAAAATAAAAAAAATATTTTAAGATGAACGCTATTATAATGATGTTTGGAACTTTCTTTGAAGTATGCAAGACATGTATTTTTGCAGTCTTTAATTCAAAAAGAAATCCGAAAAGAAGAACTCAATCTTATGTCATTTTTTTTCTGTATTTAAATAATTATGGTAAAATAATTGAATAACAGACTAAAGAAAAACATTGAAATACAGTCAAGTAAAACAGGAGTTCAAGCTACCTCTGTATTGAATCGTTCAGCAGGCGTTTCCATTAGATGCAATTTAATCAAGCCATGTATGCTTTAAGTAGCAAATCGAGTTGACAATTGTGTTTTTAATCAGTTTAAGGGACTATTATAGGAAGGCAAAGGCGATTTAAATAAAAACTTCTAAATTCCCCCGCGCTCTTACAATATTTTGTGGTCTTTGTGAAATGCTTATAGCTTTAATATCTGTTTACGGTCTTCTGTCAGAAAATGCAATGCAACCTGTACATGTAAATATTATCTTAAAAAAGGAATTCAGCTCTAAGGAATTTGATTGGAATTTCTTTACTCTTAATCTATCATATTTATATTTAACTAAAATGTGTGTATTTAAATAAAGCATTCGTCTATGAAATAACATATCAAAAAATTAAGGTTATACAAACATGTTTACTACAATTCTTTGTATGGTACATTTTTAACATTATGTCATATAAATGTTAATATTAGTAGACAGTCTTCTGTCAGAAAAATGCAATACAACTTGTAAATTTAAATGTCATCATCAAAAAGGGATTCAGCTCTCAGAAATTTAATTGAGATTTCTTTACTTTTTATCTATCATAATCATATCTATATTTAAAATTAAACTGTTTGTCTTTAAAATCAAAATTGTGAATGAAATAACATATTTAGAAGAATAAATGTTAAACAAAAGTTTTTTCCTACAATTCTTTGTTTGGGAAATGTTAAACATTCTGTCCTATAAACACAATGAATAAGGCATTTCACTTACTCTTTACAAACATATTGCATCGCTTTATTCAAATAACAAAGGTATTCATCAATCGGAAATAAACCAAAAAAGCAGAAATCCTAACGACATTTTTATGCTTAACACCAAATCGCAAACAATAGTTTGGTGAGCTGAAAGTCAATTTACGTAAAAAACCTTAAAGGACATATGCGTGTTATACTTTACTTGACATGCGGCTTGCTTCTAAAACATATTTGTTTATTTACTTCTAACCATACAAATATTTTTTGATATAATTTAAAAGTTCTTTTGAGACGAGTTCTTTTTATTTTTTTGGTATGTTTATTTTTTCATTTGCTTTTCTTTCTTCCTATAAAAATTACATCTTATATGAATAATTAAATATCTTTATATTATCTCTCGCCATATACCTCAAAATTGTCGGTGTCTCTTAAAACGATACATTCAAATGTTATTAAAAAATAATTTGTATACTGAAACATGATTTAAAGCATTTTAGATGTAAATTATTGAGTGAGGCTATTAAGTAAGTCAAAATGCAAATAAAAAAGGAAGCAATTACCAATGAATATATCATTTCAAACACAATACTCAACATATCTGTTTTGGAAGACATTAGCACTCATTCGTGAAGATTTCCATATCAAGAAGTCTTTTACTACCAACGGGGGATAGTTTAAAAGAGCATTTGTGGGTTACGTGTTAGTGCGCAGCTGTTTTACTTTTTATAGTTTCTGTCTATTATTGAAGCTTATCTGGAATTATTTAAAACAAAAGATTCTTGAAGCATTTAGTTTGCATTTTTTTTGTTAATGATGTAACTTTTTTTTTCACAAAGTGTTTCATAAATCAATGCTATATTAGAAGGGAGTCTTTGGATTTTTTATTATCATTTTTTTAACTGAAAATGTGAGAAGGGTGTAAGCTCTTGCTTGCAAGGGCGAGGAGTTCTTAGAATAGCCGCAGAAGCAAGGTCGGATTTGTTGTGTCGGGTCGAGCTGGAGTGAAGTGTCCGTTGTTGTACAAGGATAGAGAGAGAAGAGAGGACATAGTGAATTAGAGGCATGGAGTTCTCGTTCCGAAAGAGAGGAAAAGAACGTGCGAATTTGGCGGGTGTTTCCGTGTAGATAAAGGAGAGCGAGTTGCCGGGCGGGCTGGGACTTGAGAAAGAGTGTGGCGCGGTGTGTCAAAAATTACTTCGAGTTTCTATAACAAAGAGTTTCTCGTGGTGAGAAGTTGGTTAATAGATCGGCGGCGAGTGTCAGTTACCGTCTAACTTTGATGTTAAACGTATTTTCAATAACAAATCGACATAATAATAATATACATTGTAACATAATCAAAAGCCCATGAACAACGGCTTATGTTAGCTGTTTATCAACATTTGCCGTACCAAGGTGCAATACGGCTTTACATAGTGTTCTGACATCTAGTTAAGCACACACTTATTACAATACATCCTATATGTTTTATACCTTATATCAAACAGTAATGTGTAAATTAAGGTATTAGGACCCTAATGGGCACTATCAGGAACTAAAAAATTGATATCATAAGTCAGATGTATACCTTAAAGTACACCTGTGTGCAAAATTTAAACAAAGTTTACCGTACGGATATCAAGTTATGGCCATTTTTCTGAACTCAAGCTAGGATGTTATGAGGGCCCTTTTTTAGAAAGTGGGAATCTTTAAATAATCTGCAATAACATTCTAATGAAAAATGTTTTCCCATTAATTTTTGGTAAGAAACAAATAGTACCATTCAGCTAACAATCCAAATAAGCAAAATTATGGTTTCTACTTAAAATTTATGAAATCTGTATAAAAATGTTACTCTACCCCACCCATTTTTATCACGTGTCTGACCATTTTTCTACTTAGGGAGCCTAATTTAAAAAATTCTTAAAATTTACCCAAATGAGTGCCTGTTTTCAAAGTTTCCCTAAATTTTTATAAAAGTATATTGGTTGATCTTGTAAAATATGAAAAACTTTTACCGTCTAGTTTTGATTATATTACACTTTGAAAATATCAGGTACCATATTTATTACTAAATTCAGCATAATTTAGCCAATAAATACCTATATAAATTAAAAAATCAAAATTAAACACTTTTTTCTTTCCAAATGGGACATAAGAGATACATAAATAATGTTAAAAGAAAAAAGAAAGAAAAAAAAGTTGACCCTTCTGGGGATTGAACCCATGGCCCTCATGTTCAATGTACTAAACAGTAGTTCTAGCCTATTTGAATACTCTTCAAAGCGGAGGTAATGCATTAGGGTGCTAATACCTTAATAAGTAAATTAATTATTTACAAAGTAAAATATCTTAAACACGATAGACTTTTAATTAGTTTTTGATGACGTCCTCGTATATTGCAAAGGTCTGCTTTCTTAAGAAGTAGTCTCTTTAATTTTCTTATAATTACATTTATCATGCACTTTTCACTTCTCTTTAAGAGCAACATTTTTTGTCAAGTTTAACATTGTATTCACAAAATACAATTTACCCTTGCCAACATTCAGAACTGTACCTCTTTGCATTATTTGGTATTCATAAAGTGTCAGGGTGAATGCGAAATTAACACATAAATGATTAATAGAAATAACCTTACTTTCCAATTTTCTTCTTTTAGTGTGGCCTCTTTTTCTGTAGGGAATGCGTATTCATTATTTTTCAGCTCCTATTTTTATGAGAGTGATATTTCATAGCATCAATGCCACCACTACATCTGCATAATAAATTTACACAAATTTGAATTTGGACTGTCCATTAATATTTAAATAAATGCATTTCCAAAGAGGGTGTGTGTGTTTTTTGATTGGTGTTTTCTTAAAAAAAAACACCAGCTTTTCTGTTGAAGTTTTAATAAAATCAAATCATATAATAAGAAAATCATGAATAAACACAAGTAGTCATATTCTTTAAGTTTAAATACAGCAAATTTTATTATTGTATTGTATCATTTACTATATCAAGACGATTTTGAAAACAAAACATCGGCTACACTGCATATTAAGTCTTGGTATATAATTCACCTGTGACTATTTTAATCTCTTTGCTTTTATCGTAATGCTGCTGTCCAACAAATGCCACGATATACGGAATGTGTGGATTCAGGAACATTACATTATTCAGGAAGTTTGCCAAACGTGTCTGCACATGATAGAAAAACGTTAGGGTAATAAGAGAAAAGTGGATATACTTTTTGCATTATCGCTTTTAAGGCAGAAAGGCAAAGTATTTAGATTCCGATAAACACTTTAAAGAAAATGAAATGTATATGTAGATAATCATCGATAATAATACAAAAGGAAAGAATTCGTAATAATGCAATGTAGTATAAGGATAATGCCGTACAATAAAATATTTACTCGTATATGTGTCAATTAGAGACAGTTAGAGGAAAAATATGTAAGACGAAAGAGACATCCTTTCATTCATGACAAATTGACGCGAATGTTCTTAAGTCATTTAATTAAAATGCTTGTATTCTTTGACTTTCCAAAGAATATGCCATTTTATAAAACTAATTGTCAATATTGTAATAAAACCGAAATGAATGTGTTATAGCTCAGTAACTTAAATCTTCTTTTCGATTGTTTATACATGAATTATGATTCCTAATAAGACATACACAACATATGAGGGGCGTTCAATATATTCGTAGACTTTGCTTATAACTTTTTTGTCAGGCAAACATAATTCATAAAAAGTACATGCCCGGAAACTGCAATTAATATACACTTGTACATGAAATTTCAACCGCGTATAAAAAAACTGTTCTTATTTGACGGCGCATATGCAGGCGTCACACTGTCCCGAATTTGACACCAGATGGGCATACGAATATGAAATTTTTAATTTCGTGTGAAGATAGCCCCGAAATTGGTCGACAGTCTCTCAACAGCCGAAACAAGTACGATTCCTACAGAAAGTCACGCGATCGCATCCGAGCCACACACGATTCCTACCGAAGGTCACGCGATCGCATCCGATACACACACGAAGTCACCTCAAAGATGCAATTTTGTACAAAATAGTTTACAAGTAGGACACGCGAAGGTCACAAGATAGGTACCCGACGTCGTATTTTGAGTACGATGCCTTCGTACGTGGTTACGAAGGCGTCAAGTGACCTTCACCTCCGGGTGGTATACAACCCACGGACAACCGCGGCAAATGTCAGAAGCAGATAGTATTGGGAGCTGATTAAACTACATTTAAACATTATTTTGGCTCTTCATATTACTATCAAAAACAATTCTATTCACACAAAAATCTATGATAAAAGTGACGACTTTGATTATGGTATAGTAAACTATCCACATTTAGATGGAGACGTGCCGCATGCAACATCTGACGGGTATATGTATCTCAGTAAATTAGATTCGCTAGAGCTTTTAGCAACGTGAAGGATTTTAACAAGCTAAATATTTTCATTACTAGCAAGCTATCCAAACAGGGCTACCGCTATCATAAATTACGTAGATATTTTACAAAATTTAACAATTGTAACATTGATTTAATCTCAAAATTCAGTAGTGATTCAAAATGATTTTAACGGAGATGTTATTTACAAACTTTGCAAGATCTTTGGTCATTGTTGCCTTTACTGAAATTATTAAATGTTTAACCAAAAGAGGTTTTGACTCTACTTTTTTTAGATATACCGCATGCATAGTGTTCAACACTTTAACAGTTGGTCCTTTCCTCTTTTGATTACATCTGACGGACCAAGTGGGATACTCTATGATGGATAGTTCTTAATGCCCTTTGTGACTGAATTGCCTTAATGTTCGTCTTCTGCCTTGATTCGTCGGGACCTTGTAGGTGATATTTTTGTTACTCTGTCTTCCTTTAAATTATTGAGTACTTTTGTTATGGTCATATAGGTATTCCTTTATATGTATCTACATAATCATCTCGGTGTTTTACTTATTTTACCTTTTGAAACCATAACAACTGTTATAAATTTACTTGGCTGGGATTCATTTTATTTACACCGTCTCGTTTATAGGAACATGGTGGCCTAAGAGTGATTTTTGGTGCACTATTAACCGGTTTAAACTCCCCAACAGTGCTAATGCTGCTGACCGGTCCAAGGCGGCGCCCCTCTTTGTTCCTCAGATGCATGTATTTGTTATTTCATACTGTTTTGGTGACACTTTTGTCCCTAGTTTTATTTATTTAATAAATCAATCATTTATTTGTTTTCTTTGATTTCCTTGTCGTTTACCGTTATTTCGTCTTATGTATCATTAAAGTGATAAGCCTATCCGTGCTCTACCTTGCGCCCTGGGGGGTTCGTTGGTGTTACTTGCTTCTTGTTGCTTGGTTGTGTGGGGGTTGCGATCATTGAACGTTGCCTTTCCTTGTTGATCTTGTTTATCATATTTGATACCACTCAAAGTATGTGGGCCTCATTATGTTTTCCATGGTGTCTTAAAAGTAGCAATAGTGCTGCCTTCTATTTCTCGGTTGACGCATCATCAAAGCATGTAATTCTGCAGGAAATAAACTGAAAATAATTGTAAATTAATTGCAAATAATGGAAGCTTTTGATGTCTCTGTAGAGATGTGCAAGAGTGACAGATGAGGAAGATGGTCTAGCCGTTTATATGTCCACCATGATAAACATGCAACGCTTGAACCACTAAAAATTGCTTTCTTCGGCCTCATCGTGGTCCCATCTCGATGGCATCGTACCAAAATACGATGGCGACACAACGGTATTGCGGGGGCTTCACGTAGTCGTGTTACATTTTTAAGACTATCGGGAATCTTCGTGTTAACTTCGTATTGTCTTCTTGAAGCTAACAATGTCAGATTGCACCGATGATCACACGAAGAAAAGACGAAGACTACACGATTTGACAAGATGGCTTCACGACGGCCTTACGAAGGGCAAAATTGACATACGAATTCAATACGTAAATGAACCTTCGCAATGTCTTCGGGCATTTTTTTGGCATGCCAAAGATTTTGGAACCGCTCACGAAGTTGCTGCCGGAGCTTGTAATATTCAGCCGGGGATCATACGATGGCAAAAGATGCCCTCACGAATGGCACGATGTTATTACGATCAGATCCGAATTTGAACATTTCCTTATTCGTGTGTCCATCTGATGCCAAATTCCGGACAGTGTGACGCCTGCAATAAGGCAATGGCACCCGAATGTCAGCACCCGAGGTCACGATGGTGTTTCCCGACGACGTCAGCGACGTCGTTGGATATTTCTTCGATTTTTGACGTATCGTCTATTGCTCGTTACTTCTCAGAATTGCGTCCGTTACATCCAACAAATCTCTGATGTCAATTAATCCACTGACTAAATGTGTTTTCTTACCACTCTTGAGAATACATTTTGATAATTCATTTATTTTAAAGTGACATTATGCTCATATTTTCAAAGTCAAGTTCAGCTGAAGTGACTTTATATTTCAAAAGATTAATTGACAAAATGGTGTTTGAACAACAGTTAATACTAGAAAATGTTTTGAATAAAATTATAAATCTGCCGAAAATCGAAAACGACTGCCCCACTCTTTTTATAAACTAAGCTTTACATGTAAATTTAAATGGATATTAACAGAAACTTCGTTCGGATCTCTGCGTTATTTATTGTTTATGCAAACTAATTTATTAAATAAAAATGAATTATGGCAAAATGAAAACTTATTTTGATATTCACCTGTTCACTCATTATATGCCCTTGGATTGGCATAATGTCCATTTAATGGAAAGAAAATATCACTGTAAAATAAGGATATTACAATTTATAATTCGGGAATCAAAAACAACAAAATTTGATTAGTGTGATTATTTTTAAAACGTGCCATATAATAGAATAATCGTATTAAAATAAAATAATTGGTATGAAATAAACAGGAAATTAATTAAGAATATACACAAACTAAAGAAAAATTGGGGTACATACATGTTGTAAAACTTTTTAACCGCTTTAAACATCCAGCGGTTTATTACAATTACAATCGTTTCCCAGTAATACAAATATTAATTTATGTAAAAATTTTACCCTTAGCATCTTTAACTCCTTTGAAAAAGTATTATGTACAGTGCCTATACTGAGTCAACTTCCTAACTGTCACACGATGATCAAATTCTAACGCTTCCTTAATTGACGTTAAGTGCGTTTCATTAACGTGCAACTTCGTCCCTGATGTTTTGTCGTTATGAATACTTTCTCAATCTTTAGATTCAATCTTCACGTTTATGCCTATTATAAACAAGCGTACGCCTAACAGATGTCTTCCCTCGACATTTTTAGTGTCAGTCAGTGTTTTCCCAAAACCTTAAAAATGTTGTAATGCTTTATTGTAATGAAAATTGTTAATATTTCATTAAATGTATATTTTTCAGTTTATTATAACTTAAAGTAACACAACTAATGCATTTACATTTTAGATCTGTGGATGTTACTCCTTTATAAATTACACTAACAGTACTAGGATACATCGACAGAGAAATTAATTAACCAACGATCAACCAAACCTTTAAAATTTCAACAACAATTGGGGGATTAGATAAGACTGTAATGTAACTTCAGTTTGATTAACCAAATAAAAAGACTTTCCAGAAAGATATAATGATATTATACATGTATTCAATTATGAGAATGCTTGCATCACATATGCAGATTCATGAACTATTTACATAATATTGCATATATCTGCTGTACTCATGTATATATGTAAATGTTTGATTGAAATATTCTGTTCTATTTTACAAAGCTTTTATTTTGGCTCTAACATAACCTTCCGTCTAGCGTATAGTTAACATAAAGTAATCCCATTTGTTATTTATTTGTTGTACATCAAGAACGAGTAATAAAGACTCATAATAAACATAATTGTTAAAAATAATTAGATATATAAATTATATACATTAAAAATTAAATTTAACCAGTAATTTCCTATACATAACTTTATTGCTTCGTTTAATACAACAATTAAGGACATGACATGACTGTAACCTTAATGCTTCGTTTTCATTTGTTGCAACATTTTTACCAGGAATATTTACATTAAAGAAGCATATTAGTGATCTCGCGTGTGATTAGAGAGAACTTTATCATTTGACACTTGACTGACAGCTGCATTATGCTTAAAAGCAGGGATATAACGGAAACAAGGATAATACTTTACCAAAAACTCTATCACTTCAAATGACTTCTAGGAATTGTGTTTTTTAGTGATATGGTAACATTATGTACAGAATATTCAACGAAATACTATTTACTCACAAACTAAAGTTTCTTTATGATATTAATGGCATCTTACTGTTTCTTTTGACATTTGTATTAAAGCTGAGACATTGATGCTTCAAATTGTTAAAAGACAAGGAATGCTTATGCACTAGTATTGAAAGTTGGCGACATTGATATACACGATGCTTTGCGTTAAAGAATAAAAAGTACGCAATACGTAGAAAAAACTTATCAATTAAAAGATTTGGAAATAATAATGCTACATCTGTTCACTTACTGTTTTGCTACAAATCTCGTTTCACTACTGGTCGTTACACGAGCAAATTGCTTTCTGTAATACCACCAAATCTGTTCTGCATTTGTAAATTTAAAATCGAATTACTTAGAGCCATTACTTGCCAGTCTTAAAGAATAAATTAAAGGCACGATAGCAGACACAAGTAGTGTTCATTTACAAAACAATATTCATTAATATATCTGTCAGGAGGAAGTGACCACAATTTCATTATGAATTAAAACAAAAATATGATTGCTTTACAAAATCTCCATCCTGTCCAAAATGTAATACCCCCCTTTGCAAAAAGAATGTGCTTTTTGCTGGCGCGGCCGTCATTTGCTGTACAGATTTATTCCCAAGCATATTGATAAGCGTCCTGGTAGGTGACACTTGGTCATTTTATATGAAAAAAAAAATAATGTTGAGTATTTAGTGACACTGCTACATGTAGTACATACATGTATAATTATGTCCTCGATTCGGCTGAGAAGTAGCTATGGAAAGGTAAAACAGTTTTTGCTGCTAAATCGAATGATGATATGATTTACAAAAATACTCATCTAACTTTTTTACTTTTAAAGTCTGTTGGGTCATTTTAGGTACATTTGTTCACAATCATTGTTGAAATGATTTTATTATAATACAGATGCTACAGAAAAATAAATTTTAATATAAAGCAATTATTTTATAGAACAAAGATCCAGAACAGGAATAATTAAATACTTGTTTTTTCACATTTTCCTATCAAAAGATAAATCATATATTTTAAATACTTAAGAAAGAACATATGCAGTCGTTTAATTAATGAAATTGTGTTACATGTACGATTTACATATGTTTGTCTTTTGTCAGTAAAATAACTAATTTGAATCAAAGAAAGATTTTACAAATTGTTGGTTTCTGTTGCTTGACATATTTTGACATTCAAGCTTTGAATGGTTTTCTATATTATCAAATTAACTTTAAATCTTTTGAGCCGCATGAAAGAGTGATAAAATAATAAGGTTATTACTGCACATTACCCAAAGGAAATCATTAAATTAATATAAGTGTGTCAAAAGTAATCGTATTGTAAATGATTAAGCAATTTTACCGCAAATTTAGCCAAGCCAACATTTTTATTTGGAACACGTATGAAACAAGGGTTTACTAGAATGAAAAAAAATCTGATCAAAGGACAATTTGAGTAAAGTTGCTTAGATTTTGATTTTAACTCATTTTTCATATACACCAAATTTCATATAAAAAGAAAAAAATCGTAAAGATTTTTACCAGTCCTGTAATAACAACAAATGTCGGTATTTTTTCAATGTATAAGAATAAAATAAAATATACCAGGTAGCTGCCTGTTTGTAAATACAAGTATAAATTTTAAACTAATATTCTTCAGATTAGTCATACGAAATCGCGTTTTCACCATTGTAATATGTTTTTTTTTCAACCATCGTACCATGGTATTTTCATCATCGTACCATTGTGTTTTCATCATCGTGGCAGCGTACTATCGCAATTTCACCATGATCGTACCATCGTGCATCGCGGGTCAGTACGAAATAAAAACAAGATTGTCCAAACGGAACACCGTAAGTTCAAGTGTTATCTTACAAGAGCGCATATATTGCATAATACATATACCAACAACTGCATTATTTTTCTTTTATTTACTTAAATGTTCTCACTTTTTAGAAACATTTAGATAAATGTATGTTTTTACTTGTATCGTCTTGTTTTCAGTTTGTGTTGGTATAGAAAATTCCTCCCACATGATTTAAGATACACTTATTATCAAATGATATAAGCAAATATATCTAACTTTATACAGTGTTTATTGTTTATAAAGCAGTTCATGAAAATAACCTTTTAAGATCTTACCATAAATAACTATTGTCTTACTGTAATGTCTTATTTTTATGCATCATGAGCTACAGTCAGCAGATACAATTACGGAAAATATGATCGTTTACATACATTTACTTGTGCTTTACTTGAAAATATTCATTTCATATGTTTGCAGTTAATACAGTTCTCTTAGTAACAATTCAGCATTAATGGCAGTCATACATTATATGTATAGAAATTTTGTTTTGTAAGTTATGCAGTTATTGTCGAATGTCAAATATAAAGCGGTATTTTGTTACATGTTTAGAAATGCAATTATTTTAGAATAACAGGAAAATGTTAACGGCAACCATCATAGGTCATGTAGGTGTAACAATCAAACTATCTAGTATATCTATATAAATAGTATTCATTAATTGTCACACATTAACACATAAATTAGGACATGCCTCTGATGTCACTACAATTGCTGCTATCATTTTCATACAATCAGTGTACATTGACAAGTCTGCACTTCATTTGAATTAAAATTCGATACTTTCTTCCTATCATCTAATGTAGCTTAAAAGTAAAAGCGCTTAAAAATGATTGAAACTGCATAGTATAAACACGAATATCAGGCTAGTTTCACTAAATACGCAAGTTACCTCCGTTGCATGCATTCAAAAAAATCAAAATGTTTACTAATCGGACTGTTACACTATACTTTGTTTGTCACAAAAATGGTCTTCAGTCAACACAATACCTAGGATAAACAGTTTTTTCTCTCTAAAAATCAACAACGAAAGATCTTGATTTTGTACAATATCATTTACCTCCTAGCAAAGCATATTTTATAACAAACAACTTCATTTAAATAATATGTAATATAAAGCCAGTAGAAAACTTTAAAGCATGTTTAAATTCGTTCTGACCAATAACTGATTCATTTTGTATTATCTAATACAACAGACATCATATGATAAATTGGTTGCATTATTTTTCTGTAGATGGTTGTAATTTCTTTTACATCTCTATATGTACTTGCTATTAGAGTGTATATCCCTGATTCTTAATTCTTTCCTTCTAGCGTAATGTTGTTGTCAGACAAATGTCAAGAGATACAACGAGTACTTATGTCAAAATAATATGCACTTCTGGAAGTTACCAAACGTTTCTGTAGATACTTTTTAGCTTTTACGCTTACTAAGAATAGTACAAATACCTTCCGTCGTTTGATTATACGTCGGAGTAGAAGAATATCGCCAATGCTATTAATTATTTAACTTTAGTTGGTATTTAGTAATCGCCAACATGAAAAACGTAGTGTAATATGCATGGTTCACATGTTTTTGCCCTCTCTATAGTTGAAATAAGTTTCCATTAATCGATCTTTAATGTTCATTTATGAATAAAATAAAATATATCATGAGTTAGAGGTAGACTGACAGTGTCATGATTGCTTTATGGACAAGAAAATTCCCGATCCGACGGAGTGTTTTGATTACTTTTTAAGATATTCAATACGATGTGCCTTAAACACAATCACAGTTTCGTCATCCATTAGTCAACGTAACTTTGGCTTCATGAGGGTAAACTATCTTAGATTATTTGTATCTCTAGTTAATGTAAAAAAGGGTTTTGCGTATAGTTAAACTCACCACTTGATAACAAAATTAAACAATTATTAAAAATTCATACTATCAAAATACATTTTATTAAGTTCTTTTCAAACAGACTTTGCAAACTTAAAAGAGTTTTAAAGTTGATTAAATAAACTCACACTGATTATACACATAACTTTTATTTCATGTAAAAAGTCATTGTAAATTTTGTATAGTTTGTATTACAAAATAAATCTTTAGATTGAATTTTCCACCAGGCAGTATCTGGTGATGGAGTTCTCGTATTAACATAGATAACAGTTCAATCGACTCACACAACGATTCGTTTTTTTTCTAATAATCATAATTTCCTCAGGGTATTCAGTGATATTCCAATGAATTCACCATATCGTTAAGACTGAAATCATTTACCTATATTGACTGTCGTATTAAAATGTCTAAGTTATTTTTGTCCCTAAATCATTAAGGTGTTTAAGTAGCTACATGTATATCATGAACGTTAAGGAGATGACGTTGTTCCCATATCCCACATAGAGTAAAAAACACACAAATATTCCTAATGCCACAGACATTAAATAATAGGCGATTTATCAAATTGTTAAACAGCTACGGAAGCTTATAATGGCCTCATATATTGTAAATTTTGCTGGAAATGCCGAGGCGATATAAATAATTGATAAACTTAAATGTTTTGTTTCACAGATAAAGGAAAATGATACTAGCTTATGTGGTAATTATCACATGTTGTTGAAAGCCGTTACTGGATCTATTAGAAATTAGACTTAAAAAGGAATCTAATTTATAAAAAAAAGTGCAAGAAGTCTTTTGCATAGCATTTATAAATACATTGTTTGTGAGAAAGGTGTCTTTGAATGTATCTTCAGCAATTATTAAATACGAGCAAACTGTTTAAAGAATAAAATTACGTTACTGATACTGATTACTTATTAATATAAGAAGAAAATAATATTTGTTACCAATACACAGTAATTATTCAGTTTGACATTGATTTATAATATGTGTCTGGTCAATTTCCAATGTATATAATTCTTAAATAATATGCAAAGATTACTGTTATCAAAATGGAACATACCTCTTATTCATTGAACATATGTATTTGAATAGTATTTTACACATAGAGTTGAGTGTAATTACATAAAGTCGGCAACATAAGTCAACATCAATCTAAACTTTTATATAAAAATACGGCAGTAGAGATATAAATTTTCTAACATTTTAATTATCATAAAGAAATCATTGTCTTTTATCATCCGATCAATTTACATTCTTATAGTTGTTGCAAATTGCGAAAAAATATAATGTTTTGTCCGAATTAAAGTATTAAAAGGCGTAAAAACCTGATAAAAAACTATGAATCTGTGAAAGCTTACAACATACAATAAAACAATACTAAATGATTGCTATGGCTGAGCATGTTAAATGTTAATATCTTGAGTACTTATTAATATTTATACTTCGGGCATCCTGCAACTGTTTTATAAAGATACACTTGTATAATGTTTGTTTTGTTTGTTTGTTTGGATTTTTACGACACGTCAACACATCACTGGCCATATCGTGCCGAATGCTATAATAGGCTTAAAATGTTATGTAAAACTTTGTAATTGACAATAGAAATGAACCAATTAGATCCTAGAATACAAGTTTATCTCTTTCAAATAATCAATTATGTTTTTTGATGGAATTGTATTAAAAAGTTCTTTGAGTGAATTTACAGAATAAAATCTATTACGGGCCTGTGGAAAATCATGACATTCAAGAAGAAAATGCTTGACAGTAAAATTTTCATTACAACCTACACAGAAAGGGGCATTGTCATTTGTAAGGAGATAAGAATGGGTAATTTTAGTGTGTCCAATTCGGCATCGAAGAAGAACTGTTTGATCACGGCGGTTTGACAGAGATAGAGATGGTGACACATCAAGAGATGGGTTTATATCGTGAAGTTTATTAAAAACGGCATTGTCCCAATTTGCTTTCCATTCAGATGATACGAGTTTATTTATAGCCGGTCTAAAATCACAAGCAGGTAACAATAAGTCAGTTTTTTGAAAAATTAATGATTGTTTAGCTAAATTATCTACTTTTTCATTTCCTCGTATTCCTACATGACTTGGAATCCAATATAATTTAACATATTTTAATTTTAGTATATCATGAAATCGTAAAATAAGTTTCTTTACCATGATATTGTCAGATTTTTTATTTTTAATGGATATTAAAACAGAAAGCGAGTCAGAAAATATCACAAATTTATCGTGGGTATGCTGTGCTATGTATGACAATGCTAAATCGATAGCTTTTGCTTCAGCAGTAAAAATTGATGCATTATCTGGTGAGCTCATACTAGATGTAAAATTATTTTCAAACACAGCCGCACCTACTTTGCAACCTTCTTTTGAACCGTCCGTATAAATATGTATAAAATCTTCATGTTCTTCCTTAATTGCTAGAAACTTCTCTTTGAAGTATTCAGGTGAATTTGATGACTTTTTTATATTTGAAAGGTTAATATTTATTTTCGGGGAATTATAAGTCCAAGGTTGAACATCCTCATCGTCATTTTGAAGGATACTGTCTGGATTAATTTTAAGTTTATCTAAATCATCTTTTAAACGAAGGCCTAGTGGTTTTATTTCCTTTGGTTGGTTAACAAATTTTTCAGTATAACTTGGTTTGAAAATAATATTTTTAGCTGGATTTTTGCTATTAGATGAAATTCTAGATGCGTATTGAAGTGATAGCTTTTTTCGACGAAGATGAAGCGATGGTTCCCCAGCTTCCGCATATAGACTTTCTACGGGTGAAGTGCGAAAAGTACCTAAAGCTAAACGTAAACCCTGGTGATGTATGGTATCTAGCATTTGAAGATATGATTTTCTTGCAGACCCATATACTACAGAACCATAATCTAATTTTGATCGGATAAGACTTCTGTATAATTTCAGTAATGTGGAAGAATTTGATCCCCAATTTGTACTTGATAAAACCTTAAGTAAATTTAAAGCTTTTAGGCATTTAGTTTTCAAATGTTTAATATGTGGTATAAAAGAATGTTTTTATCAAATATAATTCCTAAAAACCTAGCTTCATCAACTACTGGAATTTTAGAACCAGATATGTAAAGTTCAGGGTCATTATGTTGTTTCCGCAATCGACAGAAATGAACACATTGAGTTTTTGATTTTGAAAATTTAAAACCATTTTCTATTGCCCACTTTTGAATTTTATCTAAATTTTGTTGAAGTTGCCGTTCAATTGTTCTCATACTTTTCGATCGATAGCAGATTAGAAAATCGTCTACATGTAGAGAACAATCTATGCCTGGTGTAAGAGCGCTAGCAATATTGTTTATTTTAAGGTCAAAAAGTGTAACAGAAAGTATGCTTCCTTGAGGAACACCTTGTTCTTGTTGGTGGTCCTGAGAAAAGTTGAACCAAGTCTTACTTTAAAGTGCCTATCGTTTAAAAATCCAGAAATGAAAAGAGGAAGTCTGCCATTAAGTCCAGCATCCTTTAGGATACCATATTTCCAAGTAGTGTCGTAAGCCTTCTCAAGATCAAAGAAAATTGATACCAGGTGTTGTTTATTTACAAAGGCTTCTCTAATAAAAGTCTCAAGTCGTACAAGATGATCGTTTGTACTTCACTGTTTACGAAAACCTGACTAAAATTAGTGATAATTCCATTATTTTCTAGATACCAAACTTACCGATTATTTATCATTCTCTCGAATGTTTTGCAGAGGCAACTTGTAAGTAAAATTGGACGATAATTTGTACGGTCAGTTGAATCTTTTCCAGGTTTAGGGATAGGAATAACCAACGCATTTTTCCAAGTCTTGGGAAATTCACCAGATACCCAAATTTTGTTAAAAATTTCAAGAAGCAAGTCTAGGGATTGGGGTGGTAAATGTTTAAGAAACTGGTAGTAAATTTCGTCCGGGCCTGCAGCACTATCTTTTGCAGTTTTGATTGAATAAATTAAGTCATCAATAGAGAAAAGGGAATTATAGTCTTCGTCGTTTGTTGAAGTAAAATTAATATGCTCTTTCTCAGCTTTACTTTTATGTTGTTGAAATTTATTTGAATAATTGCTTGAAGAAGAGTTCTTTTCAAACGTTTTAGCCAAAGTTTCTGCAATATCCGTTTTTGTTTTGGCATATTGGCTATCACCAGTTTTTAAGTGAACAGTTGGACTCTTTTTATTCTTACCACTTATTTTTCGTACTGCATCCCATACTTTCTTAATAGGAGTATTTGAATTAATATTTGAAACATAAAATTGCCGTTTAGATTGACGCACTGATCTTCTAGCTTTGACTCTAAATATTCTATAATTTTTCAAGGTTTTCTGTTGTAGGGCTATGTTCAAACTTTTTGAGTGAAGCTTTACGTATACGAACGGCTTTTTTACATTCATCGTTAAACCATGGTTTTTTTTATTTTGTTACTTTTATTATTTTTTTTAATGGAATAACTTTGCAGGCAATCGTATGTAATGCTGAAGAGAAAGTTTCAGCTATATCATCAGAGGTGAAATCAAATTCATTTTTTGTTAGATCAATAGAACAGAGCCTAGTAAATGTTTCCCAATCTGCTTTCTTAAATTTAAAAATTTGACGTCCTTCATCTGGTATAGAGTCATTTGATGTTAGTAACAATGGATAATGATCACTGACGTACTGGTCATCTAAAACTTTCCAATCGAAGTCCAAGTATATAGCAGAGTGGACAATCGAGAGGTCGATGCGAGAAAACGTACCTGTAGCTGGATGTAAATTATAGGTGACCGATTGTTTAATAAACAAAGCTGAAAGCTGAAACAATTTTGCCGTGTTGGGCTTTCTTTAGGGATTCTGTATTTATCTATCTTATCTATTAATTTTTCAGTTATGTTACCCTTATTATTTGTAGATGTACTGCCCCACATAGGATTGTGAGCATTAAAGTCGCCTAACAAAAGGAAATGTGATGGTAATTGTCGAACAATACTTTCAAGTTCATCACTTGTTATCGTTAAATTTTCAGGAAGGTATAAAGAACAAATTGTTAGTGGTCGATGTAAGGTCACCTGCACAGCTAAAGCTTGTAATCTTGTGTTAAGTTTTAATTCTTTTTGAGGAATGCAATTTGCGATAGCAATGCTTGTATCACCTGATGTTCTGGCGTTACTAGTGTATATATAATTATAAAGTGTATTATCTTTTATAGAGATTTTATCTTAAGGAGATAACATAGTCTCCTGAAGACATTATACATTTGGAGAGAATTTTGATAATAGTAAAAGTAGATCATTATAATTTGACTTAAGACCTCGGCAATTCCATTGTAGGATAGAATGACTTCTATAATCCATATTAAAAATATTTATATTAAGTAGGAAACTTTATTGGACTTCTGGCATTCGGAGTTCGAGGAGGGGAGAGGTATTAATCCTCATCCTCCATCAATTCGGTGTCGTGAAGTAGGTCGAACCGATTTTCTGTGTTGATCGGGTTCCGCATTGCTTTTTTCACCCGATCAGTGATGACAATTCGCTCTTTAGGCGACTGTTTTTGATAAACTTTCTCAGACGATGCTATTTGATTGTTTGCAGTTTGCTTCTTTGGAGAAGACTTTGATGGTGACTGAGTCTGCACAGAGGTAGACTGTTTACTTTGTGAAGCTGTTTGCTTTTTTGGTAAGGTAACTTAAGTGGCGTGCATTGGCATAAGTTGACTTGTACTGCAGAGTCAACCATCTTAACAGACTTTGTAACTGCAGCTAAATACGACAGTTGTTTTGGTCCTTGTGATTCAACAAGCTTTCGTGCATCTTGGAAGGAAATATTTTGCGTATACTTCTGACGAAGAATTTCTTTTTCCTTTAACCACAAGGGGCATGACCGGGAGGTGGCGTAATGCTCTCCTCCACAATTTGCACATTTAACAGGAACGTTACAAGTCTCATTTTTGTCATGGTTTGAGCTACATCTGCGGCGAAAAGTCTGCCTAACGCAATTTGATTCATGGTGACCAAATTTGAAGCATTTGCAACATTGCATTGGGTTTGGAATGTAAACCGCAACGCGAACGTTAAGGTAACCTACTCGTATCGATGATGGGAGAATGGGTGTGGAGAATGTTAGAATAAGGCTGTTCGTTGGCAGTCATTTACCATCTCTTGTAGACTGAATGCGCTTGACATTTGACACCTGCTGTGATTTTAACTCCTCAGCAATATCTGCTTCTAGCATTCCAGCAAGGTCAGAACATCTGATGACGCCCTTGCTGGAGTTTAGAGACTGGTGTGGTGTGGCAGTTGTGTCAATGTTAAAAAAGCTGGTACATTTCAGAATAATGTCTGATTGTTGTTTCCGCTCTACCTCTATCAAGAGTCCTCCATTGCTGAGTTTCTTGACAGATTTAGGTGTTCCAATTAAAGCCGAAAGTTGTTTTTCTATAATGAAGGGGCTAAGTTCAGTAAGTGATTTGGAGCCGTTTGATTTGATTATTAGAAAACGGGGAAAACTTCCATCAAATGAAATGTTACCACTTGAATCTTCTTGCGATTTTCGTTTTTTTGTTTGTGTATCCATGATTAAAGATATTAAAATTCGTCTCGCGGGTTCCCCAGCCACCTCGGACTCCAACATGGGATGTGCGATGGAGACGGATATCCAGTCTCCGCACATCAATGATACCAGAGAGATATACTCGCATAAATTGCAAATACTTACAACCTACACAATTAGCCCATTAGCCACCGCCTTCTTGGATATGTAATACTGTATTTATAATGCATATATGAAATATTGTTTTAACATAACGGCACCCATCATAGCAGTTTCAGTAGGAATTAAAGGTATACTAGAAACACAAGTGGGAATAAAAATTTAAACTCAGATTTTTTTATTTTAAATAATTTGTGTGTATTGAATTGTATTCATTTCGGGACCGTGTAAGTTCAATGAAATTTTTAAGTATTTAAGAAATATATATCCAAGGGCAAGGCATGACCAGCCGATTGACCAAAGCCGGGCTCACTTGGTCACCCGTCTACCCTAAATCAGAGGCCAAAGCAGTGTGTTAAGAGTACTGGAGATCCCTGGGTATCCTTCAACTACCAGGACCCTCTTTTCTAGGTTTCGGGACGCTGCCCACGGCAAACAGGCAGTCTGGGTGTTGGCCATATGTCCGTCATACAGGCGCACAGCAGCGCACCCCCATAACGGACATATGTTACTCCTCCTCACTACGTAGAGGTACCCAAAAGAGGAGGACACATGTATAATGAAAAGAAGATCAAGGTGAATGGCATTAAAATTTTAAAACGCCAAAAATTGCTTAAACTTAAAGAAAATAATAATAAAAAAATGGTAAAAGAGTATTACACAGAATTTGACTGCTTGGCAATGAAAAGCATATTATATTTATCTGAACGGTTTCCTCTAACAGAAAGAAAGTCATTTGAATCTTAAGTAGGATTAATAAAGCTAAGCTTGGAAAATTACCCGGAGGGAAATCAACAAAACCTATTATTTGTGCACAACCATTTAATTCCAAATGATTTAGAAATCTATTACCAATAAGGTAAATATTATCATATATTGGAATGAACGAATTTCTTGAGCAATAAAACAAACATTCAACATTTAATTAAAAAAACGACATATATTGCACAGATCTAACAAAATTAAAACAAAATTTTGCCATTTAATTACTCGATCAGCACATTTATTGAATTGTATATTTGTCAAATGTGTGTTTGAGGCTATATTTCAACGATCTTAAAAACGTATGATGAAAAATTCAGAAAGGGTTTCAAATCTGGTTGGAATAACATTTATTTCTACAATTTATTTAGCATGAGAAGGCTGCAGTGACATATGAAAATTAGCACTTGTTTTTCACAGCATGACAGCTTAGTATAATGGTAATTGCAAGGTGAATAAAAGTCGATATATGATATTCTTAATGGATTTTTCTATGAGGCTTAAAAATGCCCACTTTACATAAAGAATGTTGATGTAATATGTAATACAGGACAATGTGAATAATTTCGTAAAATAAAGCAAGAATATATTTTTGTTATGAGCTAATCACCTGGGAGAAATTTGTTTCTATGTTTATAAAATGCCTGCTACTTTTGAAATCACATTTTGTAATCATTCCAAATATCAGAACATTTGTATTTTTTTTTATAAAAAATACGGTGTCTAAACATACTATAAATATGTTTTAGAAATAGCTTCTACATAAATACTCAAGTCTGTGACAAAAAAATCCGTACAACCTAAGCCGAATTCCTAAACATAGAAATGTAACAATGTAATGTAAATGTAAAATGAATAGGGAATGCTGTATACTTAAACGAAAATTAAGTCATACTGATTAGGTTTCAATCCTTCCGGTACTGCTTTAAGATATCTATATAAAAACATAAAATGGGTTGAATAAGCAATGTATAATGGAACTGTAAATAAAATAATTATAATCATTCTTAATGATATTGGTATTTATAGTCAATTAAGAAATTTCACAATACGGGTAAGTAAACTTTACTAACATTTCCGCGTCTTTTGCTTAGTTTTTGGGAATTTAAACGTATCTAATTAGTCATTTCTATTTTTCTTTTAATAATTTTTTTCCAGTAAAATGCTGCTTTTATTTATACAAAAATTATGCAACAATATTCATATTTTATAATAAAGCCATGGACTTCTCAGAACATAGTTAATACATCCGTTATCATATAATAATTTCTTGTTTACCATTCTAGAATTTACGTCTGAAAAATATAACCAGTATCTCAGCTTGACAGTGGAAAAATGCGCATTATGTAAAGAGTTAAACAACACCTTGTATCAATATAATAAATCATGATAACTATTGGTTATTTGTAAAAGTATCACTTTGAAAAATCCTTAATTAATTTCATATGATATTGATCTTATGTTTTCCTAGTAACTATTAAAAATATACTATACAGACAATGTATACTATAGACAGAATAGCAGAAATAAAATGTACAGAAGCGGCAATCGAACACGTAACAATTGTTTCCTAAGTGTTCCCTGTTTGATATTAAGTGGCAATTCAATCAGAGCAACACACGCAGGCTACATTTTATAGGGTTGCTCACATAAAATAATTTTATTATTGCTTGCTGTAACCATTATAATCGAGTATCGTGATTGACTTGATTTCTTCTTTAGTTTCTAGCTTTTTTATTACGTTAGACATTATTGTTTGTTTTTTGGGACCTAAAACAAAATGCCTTTTAAACATGACACCACCCTTGCATTTATTGGTCGGATAGTAAAGACGAATTCTTGATCAGTAACTTTATTTATTAAAACGCGACAGATTCTACACCATACATAACAGGCGTTTTGAGAATGAGTAATGTCTTCAATTGACTGCTATTTATACGAATGAATCAGTATGGAGCATTGACAAAGTAGTTAAGACAATATTGTTAATAATCATATTTGTAATCAAATTAATCAAATTTTCCTTAAAGCAGTACTCATATGAAGGATGTACTTTTTATAAAATTATTGGAAGAGTCGTGTTTTACGATCAGTATTCTCCTTCAATACAGAAATAAATTGTCATCAGACGCTAAGATATAGCTCCAAAGTGCATAGTTTCTTGATACGTATGTAAATAGCTTTTTGTGTTCTGTTAAGTCATACACTTTAGTCACAGCAGTGTCTCAACAATAAATCATATTAACACGTGTTTCTTACCATTTGAGTGTTTGTAAATGGTCAGAGATTTGATAAAGAATTTTTTATTACTATTACCTACCTTACATTAAATTCAGAGTTATAGCATTTAGGTGACACATCTCTTTATATATTAGGAACAAATCAATTTTGCAAGGTTTATGGTATAATTTAAATGTTTTCTTTTTCAGTATATGAAAGTACGTCATTATTCATACAGCGACAATTGGAACGTATGACATCAGAAGGGCAACAATCAACAGGGTATTTATGTCGATATAACAGATCATATTAAATGTCAAAATGACATATAGATAATGACGAAGGTTTAGGGGAAAAAAGATGCAAACGTGACTAAAACGTTTGAGAATAGATGTCTTAAAGTGCTTTCTAAAATGTTTGACAGTTTTGATGGTTTATCATACAATAAACAGATTATCGGCCGGTTATTGCAAAGGCAACAACATATGCTACACGTGTTTATGCTTTTCCTGCATTTTATAACTAAAATTCGATATGTTCACATGAATTTATGAATCGTCATAGTTGTCGAGATATATATATCAGGTGTTCTGATAAAAAAAGTAAAATTAAATGCATAGTTTAAATACTCCATAAAAAATATTCGTGCCAGAACTTCATCATGATTAACAACAATTGAAATAATTACGTTTAGATATATCAATTCATTGATAATTAACATGTTTTATTGTTAAACTAACAATTTATTGCTGAGTGGACTGAGTGTTCATAAAATTTCTTATTTTCTTCCGACCAGTCACGGCCTACAAATTTCAAGACTTGAGAATGAATGTGCTTTGAACCAAATGCAAAGCTTGTGTGCCAATTACAACGCAAAATAGAAGCAATAAACATATAATTTATTATAATTTAATTATAAATGGATACTTTCATTTAATGCAATATCGGAAACTTGTTTTTAAAATTTTCATATCGTTTCTGACTCACTACGTTACAGAATTAAAATTTGATACTTTCTTCCTGTCAATAAGTAGAAGCGCTTAAAAGTGAGTGAAACTGCATAGTATAAACACGAATATCAGGCTAGTTTCATTCATTCAAAAAATCAAAATGTTTACTATTCGGTCTGTTACACTATACTTTGTTTTCACAAAAATGGTCTTCAGTCAACACATTACCTAGGATAAACATTTTTTATAAAAATCATCAATAAAAGATTTTAATTTTGTACAAATATCATTAACTTCTTCGTAAAGCATATATTTATAACAAACAACTTCATTTAATAATATGTAATATAAAGCCAGTAGAAAACTTTAAAGCATGTTTCAATTCGTTATTACCAATAACTGATTTACTTTGTATTATCTATTACAACAGACATCAAATAATAAATTGGTTGCATTATTTTTCTGTAGATGGTTGTTATTTCTTTTACATCTTTATATGTACTTGCTATTAGAGTATATATCCCTGATTCACGCTAATTCTTTCCTTCTAGCGTAATGTTGTTGTCAGCCAAATGTCAAGAGATACAACGAGTACTTATGTCAAAATAATTATAATTTAAGAAAAATATTACGTTAGATATAGCTTCACACCATTTAATGAATCCCGATATTGAATTGAACACAAATCTGAGTATCCTCTTGACACATGTATTGGCTACAAAGACTTTATTACTTTCAACCGGCCCATGAAACTTGACTCTTATTTCGACTTTAGAAAACGAATATACCAACGTAAATGTCGGAATATAAAATAATCTCATTGTTAAATTACAAGTTTAGTTACTATAAAGCCTACACT
The DNA here is from genome assembly GCF_026571515.1 of Ruditapes philippinarum. NCBI lineage: Eukaryota > Metazoa > Mollusca > Bivalvia > Venerida > Veneridae > Ruditapes > Ruditapes philippinarum. Next base: position 109,777 of record NW_026865833.1, on the reverse strand, counting down.
GTTGCTCCGAGTGCATATGCTCTGCCATTATATGTGCTTTAAACACAATCACAGTTTCGTCATCCAATCATTAGTCAACGTACCTTTGGCTTCATGAGGTTAATATTTCTTAGATTATTTATATCTGTTTTTAATGTAAAAAAGGTTTTGCGTATAGTTAAACTCACCACTTGATAAAAAATTAAACAATTATTAAAAAAATCATACTATCAAAATACATTTTATTAGGTTCTTATCAAACAGACTTTGCAAACTTAAAAGAGTTTTAAAGTTTAATATGATAAACTGACATTGAATATACACATAACTTTTATTTCATTTAAAAAGTCATAGTTAATTTTGTATAGTTTGTATTACAAAATAAATCTTGGACTTTTCATATTAAGATTGAATTTCCCATCAGGCAGCATCTGGTGATGGAGTTCTCGTATTAACATAGATAACAGTTCAATCGACTCACACAACGATTCTAATAATCATAATTTCCTCAGGGTATTCAGTGATATTTCAATGAATTCACCATATCGTAAAGACTGAAATCATTTACCTTAATTTTCCTATTAAACTGTCTCAGTTATATTTATCCCTAAATCATTTAAGTGTATAAGTAGCTACATGTATATCATGAATGTTAAGGAGATGACGTTGTCCCAATATCTAACATAGAGAAAAAACCCACAAATATTCCAAATGCCATAGACATTAAATAATAGGCGATTTATCAAATTGTTAAACAGCTACGGAAGCTTATAATGGCCTCATATATTGTCAGTCGAGGTAATATAAATAATTGATAAACTTAAACGTTTTGTTTCACAGATAAAGGGAAATGATACTAGCTTATGTGGTAATTACAACATGTTGTTGAAAGCCGTTACTGGATCTATTAGAAATTAGATTTAAAATGGAATCTAATTTATAAAAAAACTGCAAGAAGTCTTTTCCATAGCATTTACAAGTTCAATGTTTGTGAGAAATGTGTCTTTAAGTTAGGAGATATATTCAGCAATTAAAAAGTAAGAGCAAACTGTTCATAGAATAAAATAACGTTACTGATAGGCTTAGTTATATAAGAAGTAAATAATAACAGTTACCAATACACAGTAATTACTTAGTTTTAAATTGATTTAGAATGCGTGTCTGGCCAATTTCCAAATGTATATAATTTTTTAAGAATATGCGAATATTACTGTTATCAAAATAGAACATACTTCTTATTCATTGAATATCTCTATTTGAATATTATTATAAACATAGAGTAGAGTGTACATATATATAGTTGACAAAATATGTCAACATAAGTCAACATCAATATAAACCTTTATATAAAATTACTGCAGGAGAGAAATGAATTTTCTAATTATTAATAATCAAAAGGAAATCATTGTCTTTTATCATGCCATCAATTTACATTCTTATAGTTGTTGAAAATTGTGAAAAAGTATAATATTTTGTCTAAATTATATCATTTAAGAGTGTGAAAACCTGTTATTAAAACTATGAATCTGTGAAAGCTTACAACACATGATAAAACAATACTAAATGATTGCTATGGCTGAGCATCGTTAAATGTTAATATCTTGAGTACTGATTGATATACTTCGGGCATCATGCAACTGTTTTATAAAGATACACATTTATAATAAACATGGATCAAGATGAATTGCAATTACATTTTTAAAACGCCAAAAATTGCTTTAATTTAAAGAAAATAATAAAAAAATAGTGAAAGATTATTACACAGAATTCGACTGCTTTGCCATGAATATCATACTATATTTACCCGAACTGTTTCCTGTACCAGAAAGAGTCATTTGAATCTTAAGTAGGATTAATAAAGCTAAGCTTAAAAAATGGGTCAAAGACAGAAAAGGCCGGGTTGCATATGTATACCAAATATCATGAGGCTGTGATGACGATACTTAAATTTTCTACCACTGTCTGACCATTGATGTTGAAAATTTAACTTAGTTGGTAACCCGGAAAAGAATGAGCATCAGACCTGAAATGGAATCCCACAATATGGGACCACATGTCAATGCTGTGAACCACATATCAAGAGGCTGTTGTAAGTAGTTGCTGAGAAAACTGTTACGAAAATTTCCTACTATCTATTGATCAATAATTATGTCAAAATTTAACTAAGTCAGCAAACAGGAAGTGGATGAGCTACAGATCTGAAATGGAATCCCACGGTATGGGACCACATGATAATGCTGTATACCAAATATCAAAAGGCTGTGATAAGAAGTTGCTGAGAATACTGTAACGAAAAGTTCTTACTAATTTGACCATTGATGTTGAAAATTTAACTAAGTCGGCAAACAGGAAGTGGATGAGCGACAGACCTGAAATCGAATCCCACAGTATGGGACCATGTGTTAATGCTGTATACCAAATATCAAGAGGCTGTGATAAGTAGTTGCTGAGAAAACTGTTACGAAAATTTCCTACCATTGACCATTAATGTTGAAAATTTAACTAAGTCGGCAAACAGGAAGTGGATGAGCGACAGACCTGAAATCAAATCCCACAGTATGGGACCATGTGTTAATGCTGTATACCAAATATCAAAAGGCTGTGATAAGTAGTTGCTGAGAAAACTGTTACGAAAATTTCCTACTATTGACCATTAATGTTGAAAATTTAACTAAGTCGGCAAACAGGAAGTGGATGAGCGACAGACCTGAAATCGAATCCCACGGTATGGGACCACATGTTAATGCTGTATGCCAAATATCAAGAGGCTGTGATAAGTAGTTGCTGAGAAAACTGTTACGAAAATTTCTTACTATTGACCATTAATGTTGAAAATTTAACTAAGTCAGCAAACAGGAAGTAGATGAGCGACAGACCTGAAATCGAATCCCACAGTATGGGACCATGTGTTGATGCTGTATACCAAATATCAAAAGGCTGTGATAAGTAGTTGCTGAGAAAACTATTACGAAAATTTTTTCCCCGCCCGTCCGAAGGGAAATCAACAAAACCTTTTATTTGTGCACAACCATTAATTCCAAAGGATTTAGAAATCTATTACCAATAAGGCAAATATTGCCATATATTGGAATGAACGAATTTGTTGAGCAATAATACAAACATTCAATATTTAATTGCAAAAACGACATATATTGCACAGATCTAACAAAATTCAAACAAAATCTTGCCATTTAATTACTCGCATCACGATCAGCACATTTATTCATTCATATGTGTCAAATGTGTGTTTGTGGCTTTATTTCAACGATCTTAAAAACGTATGATGAAAAATTCAAAAAGGGTTTCAGAATTGGTTGGAATAATATTTATTTCTACAAGATATTGAGCATAAAAAAGGCTGCAGTGACATATGGAAATTAGCAATTGTTTTTCACAGCATGTCATCTTAGTATAATGGTAATTGCAAGGTGAATAAAGGTCGATACATGATATTCTTAATGGACTTTTCTATGACGCTTGAAAATTCTCACCTTACACCAATAATGTTGATATAATATGTAATACAGGACAATGTGAATAATTTCGTAAAATAAAGCAAGAATATATTTTTGTTATGAGCTAATCACCTGGGAGAAACATGTTTCTATGTTTATAAAATGCCTTCCTCTTTTGAAATAACATTTTGTTATCATTACAAACATCAGAACATTTGTAATTTTTATAAAAGAACGGTGTCTAAACATATTATAAATATGTTTTAGAAATAGCTATACTACATAAATAGACAAGTCTGTGACACACAAAACGTACGTACAACCTAAGCCGAATTTCTAAACATAGAAATGAATCTCGTAAATGTAAAATGAATAGGGAATGATGTATACTAAAACAGAAAATTAAGTCAGACTGATAAGGTTTTAATCCTTCCGGTACTGCTTTAATATATCTATATAGAAATATACAATGGGCTGAATAAGCAATTTATAATGGAACTGTAAATAAAATAATCATAATTATTCGTAATGATATTTATAGTCACTTTAGAAATTTCACAATACGGGTAAGCCAATTTCACTCACGTTTCCGCGTCTTTTGTTTAGTTTTTGGAATTTGAAACGTATCTAACTAGTCATTTCTATTTTTCTTTTAATAAATTTGTTCCAGTAAAATACTGCTTTATTTATCATTTATACAAAACTATGCAACAATATTAATGTTTAATAACAAATTCATGGACTTCTCAGAAACATAGTTAATACATCCGTTATTATATAATACTTTCTTGTTTGCAATTCTGAAATATACGTTTGAAAAATACAACAAGTTTACCTCAGCTTGACAGTGGAAAAAACGCGCATAATGCCTCTTTAATGTAAAGAGTTAAACAACACCTTCTATCAATATAATAAATAATGATAATTATTGGTTATTTGTAAAAGTATCACTTTGAAAAATCCTGAATTAATTTCATAGGATATTGATCTTATGTTTTCCTTGTAACTATTAATGAAATATACTATACAGACAATGTATAGTATAGACAGAATAACAGAAATAAAATGTACAGAAGCGGCAATCGAACACGTAACAATTGTTTCCTAAGTTTTCCCTGTTTGATATTCAGTGGCAATTCAATCAGAGCAACACACGCAGGCTACAATTTATAGGGTTGCTCACATAAAATAATTTTATTATTGCTTGCTGTAACCATTATAATCGAGTATCGTGATTGACTTGATTTCCTCTTTAGTTTATGTTAGACATTATTGTTATTTGGGACCTAAAACAAAATGCCTTTTAAACATGACACTACCCATGCATTTATTGGTCTGATAGTAAAGACGAATTCTTGATAGACAATTCAATAACTATATTTATTTATTAAAACGCGGCAAAGTCTACAACATACATAACAGGCGTTTTAAGAATGAGTAATATCTTCAATTGACTGCTATTTATACGAATGAATCAGGATGGAGCATTGGAGAAAGTAACTAAAACAATATTAATTAATCATCATAATAATTAATTTGTAATCAAAATAATCAAATTTTACTTAAAGCAGAACCTCATATGTAGGGTGTTATAAACTTATTGGAAAAGACGTGTTTTACGATCAGTTTAATCCATCAATACAGAAATAAATTGTCATCAGACACTAAGATATAGCTCCCAAGTGCATAGTTTCTTGATACATATCTAAATAGCTTTTAGTGTTCTGTAAAGTCATACACTTTAGTCACAACAGTGTCTCAACAATAAATCATATTAACACGTGTTTCTTACCATCTAAGTGTTTGTAAATGGTCATTAAATTTGGAGTTATAGCATTAAGGTGATATATCTCTTTATATACTATGTATACTATGAACAAATCAATTTTGCAAGGTTTATAGTATAATTTAAATGTTTTCCTTTTCAGTGTTTCAAGAGTATGTCATTATTCATACAGCGATACTTGGAACGTATGCCAAAAGAAAGGCAACAATTAAACGGGTATAAATGTCGATATTATTACAAATCATATTAAATGTCAAAATGACATATTAACTATGACGAAGGTTTTAGAGCAAAAAGATGCAAACGTGACCAAAAAAATTTGAGTATACATGAATTTAAGTGCTTTCTCAAAGGTTTGACATTTTTGATGATTTTTCCATACCATAAACATATTTTTGGCCGCAACAACATATGCTACACGTGTCTATGCTTTTCCAACATGTTAACATGTTATAACTAAAATTAGATATGCCCACATGTATTTATGAATCATCATAATTTTAGATATTAGCAAGACTTAATATTCTGAGCAAAAAGTAACAGTAAATGCTAATTTAAATACTTTATAAATTTATTCGTGTCAGAACTTCATCATGATTAACATAAATTGAAATAATTAGTATAGATATATCAATTCATTGATAATTACAAACATGTTTTATTGTTAAACTGAAAATTGATTGCTAAGTGGACTTAGTGTTCATAAAATTTATTATTTTCTTCCGACCAGTCTCGGCCTACAAATTTCAAGACTTGTGAATGAATGTGCTGTGAACCAAATTCAAAGCTTGTTTACCAATAACAACGCAAAATAGAAGCAGTAAACATATTATTTATTATAATTTAATTATAAATGGAAAGATAATTTGATTTAATGCAATATTGGAAACTTGTTTTTAAAATTGTCATATCGTATCTGACTCACTCCGTTATGGCCAAATAAATCAAACAAACGGGAATCAATTCACCAGTTAATCAAAATGACAGTCTGTCTCAAGCATGTATCGCTTTTCCTTGTATAATTCTTGAAAAAGGATTGGCAATTATACTGTCTATTTGAGAAACTAGAAATGTGTCGTCACGCAACATTTGCCCCGCATGCAGCCAAAATTTCAGATGTTATAATATTTAATTCCATTTTTTTGCACAAAGTAATTATTTTCATTTTAAGTTGAAAGCCCTTAAAACCATTCAATGTAAACACAAATCATTTTTATACAAAGTTCAAGGCACTGAAACAATTCAGTATTAACCTTTTGTAAAATTTGTCGCATATTTGTAGCCAAAATAATGGCTACATTCATTGCCACAAATGTATGAGTGCTGAAATTGAAATTTTAAAATTTTTCCAACATTCAAGAAAGATAACTTTGTTCAAAATCATTGAACCACAACTAAATTCAACTTGAAATATAATTTCTTTCGTTTGAGCAGACGAATTAGAAAGAAATTATTTTCCCTTCAATCGTGTAAAGTCTTCGATAGGGGTCGCGATTAGCGCACGAAGTTTTCGTGCGTAACGGTAGTCAAGTTATGTGTCAGTTCAGCTTTGGGTTACTGACCATTCTACACGTCGATTATTTTTGCATGATGGAAAATGACAACGTGGCAAACGGCGACATAAATGACGGCTTGTCTTCGCCGGGCGAAACTTCACGGGTTGAAAACCAACTTCAACGTGTTCTTGACGAATTACAAACTCAGCGGGAAGAAGTTCAATCATTGAAACAAGAACTTCAGGGCAACAGCTTCAACGTGGCTTCAGAAGTCAAGAAGTTGAGATCAGAACAAGAACTCGTCTGGAAATTCCAGGGTAACAAGATTCAATTTATTTTCAATTCAGAGCTCGAAGAATTAGCCAAACAGGCTGTTTGGGCTATTGAACATTGTAAATTCGATTATTCGAAGGAGTTGTTATCAGAACTCACTGAGAAACTAAGAAAGCGCAACAAGTTGATTAGAATCGCCGACCCAAGTGCTTTCCGCAATTAAATATGAAATTATGAAATGATAATTGTGTTTGTTTGTTTCTTCTTAGTTAAGGAGACGATATAAGGTTTAAGGGAACTGCTTTTTCCTAAGATGTACATATATGTCAAATTTGAGTTGATAGTGAACAACCATTGGGGAGATAATGAACGGAAACTAAAAATTTCGGATTTTTTTCAAAGTTCAAGAGAGATAACTCTGTCAGCTATCATCAAACCATGACAAAATTCGAACTTGATCGGTGTATTTTTATGACATATCCGTATGTTAAATTTGAGTTGAATATATATATATACCACTGTTTGGGGAGATAATGAATGGAAACTGAAAAATTCCTTTTTTCAAAGTGAAAGGGGCATTATTCCGCCAGACCATGATTAAATTCAAACTTGACGTGCGCATTCCTTTGCCGTATCCATATGTCAAATTTGAGTTGAACGGTAATACCGTTTGGGAAAAAACCAACGGAAACTGAAAATTTGATATTATTTCAAAGTGACCAAATTCGAACTTGACCTGCGCATTTATTCAACGCATCTATATATGAAATTTGAGTTGAATGTGTAATACCGTTTGGGAGATAATGAACGGAAACTGAAAATTTAATAAAGGGGCATAACTCTGTCAAAAATCATCGGACCATAACCAAATTCAAACTTGGTCTTTATATTCTCATGATATATCCATATGTCCACTGTGAGTTGAATGTGTGCAACCGTTATTAAGATAATGAACGGAAACTGATGATGACATAATTACGGATAGACGGAACAGGGTAACACTATATGCCCCAGCCATTTTACGGCGGGGGCATAAAAACAAAACATTTTATAGTACAATGTACAATAAACGTGCAATTTATGTATGCGCTATTTTTGAATGGTTAACTAAATATCGAAAGACACCTGAAATTAATAGCAATCAATATGGTGTATCAAATTAGTGATATGTAGTAACCCTATATGATGTCAAACACGGGAGTATGCTACAGGCTCGGTTTGATTGATCTCTGTTCAAAAACGCCACCCAGCACAGACTCAAAAATATCTATCAAAGAACGTTTTGTTTAAGATGAAAGATTTAATCTCGACTTAAAATATGTAAACGATACTGAAACTTCTTGAACTGTATTGACAAATGACAAATGACAATTCATAAATTACATTATTTGCGATAGTCTATTTTAGATATATTTTGACCATACCGAGACATTGAAGAACCTTTTGTCTAATTTGTTTTACAAACGTTCCTTTTTCTACTCGTTCATTGAACGTGGCCTTTCCTTGTTGATCTTGTCAATCATATTTTAGAAAATTCGACCTGATATTAAATATAAATATTAAAATAGATTTGTAAAATAATATTCGATTTACATGTCCTTAACACAAAGCCCCAATGTAACATGAATGAAAAACTCCTTTATTAATTAATTTCCTTTATTTATATAAAACGAGATCGACAAGGATGGGCAGCATTCAATGAACGCATCCCCCGACACAGGACGCATCCACCAACAATGAGCATAGCAAGGCATCAAACAGGACAGGGCGCATGTAAGAAAATGGACGGTATGTCATTATAAACCATTCTCAATTACTCAAATCTTTAAACTTACTATGCCGATTCTACCAGGTCCTCAGCTAAATGCATACACATAGTTTTTCAAGCTTGAATCTTTTAATGTATATATATAATTGATTATCTTTATTTCCGCAAGGTAGAAAATAGAGATATGAATAAATTAAGATATAATTATGAAGTTATTGGTATACATTTCAGTATAAATGTAATATTTTCTAATGATTGATTTCTAGATAATGTAAATTGCAGTGTATCATTTATCATGTGACAAGTTAATACGTCCATTTACACCAAAACCTGAACATTTCTAAAGCAACAAACACTTATCCAAAGTATTGCAAGCCATTTAAATATTCCCTACCGGACTTGTAAAGTCAATGGAACAAGTTACATCTGTTTGTAATCTATTTTGAAAAATACATTATCAAAAATCAAAATATAGGAAAAATAACAATATTTACAAGCGCGATCAGTGATCACATGTGTCCACTCATGAAAGCCAATTGCCAGTTTAAGCTACTGTGTAGCAGGAGACAAAATATTATATCGATTTGATTCTATTTCGGAAATTCGTTTTTTTGTATGGTAGAGCATATCTGATTTCTTACAAAAATAGTAAATTGATTAAAAGGATCGGGAATCTTCTTGTCAATTTATCAAGAATGACAGGCTGTCTTTAACTTCTTTCATCTCTTTCTTGTATTTATAATTGGGCGATTGAGATAGCTTGATTGAAATTCGTCTCTTCTATAGAGGGACATGAATTGGCTTTCTTCTTAAGGTACAAAGCATATTGCGTGTTCTTCAATATTTGGTATAATTGAGTACCATTGGCGACAGATAAACTAAAAGCCTTTTTATCAGAAAGGCGATTTTTATAACGAACGGAATATTTAGATTAAAATATGTTAAAATGTTTTACAAACATTTCCATTACATCGGACAAACGAATATACATCACCCGATAAATTATTTAAAAAAAACTTTCAACGGCGGAAATATATGTCTGACTTTTGTAACAAAGTAACCAACTTGTTGGGAAATGATAAATGACTTTCTGAAATAGATTCAAATAATTATTACGATGTTCGCTATTATTACACATAAGTGTCCCTTCTATAGACTCAACAATTTCAAATTTATGAGAATCTGAAAGAAATCATCAATAGACATTGCTTAAAAATAAGTTGTTCCATTATGAATATTTTATAAAATCATCAATAGTAAGTGTCTACTACATTGTTTAAACTAATGAAAGAAGAAATTTGTTATGCAACATAATTTGTAACCCAAAAAAACGTCAACTTAACCGCCGTATGAACACATCTGCGGATGTTTCTAAATTCAAAATTTTACTTTTTCATGTTTAAATGTTGAATTCTGCTTAAGCCGGTGCTAGGGGGCGTGGACGGTAACTTGCACTTTCCAGTACCGTCCATGAACAGGCTCAATCAAACCGAGCCTGCAACATTTTCAATTTTGCCGTGTTGGGCTTTCTTTAGGGATTCTGTATTTATCTATTTTATTGATAAAATGATTTCTGACGGGAAATTGGTTCTTAAAATGTTCACCTATAGTATATATATAATATAAATTTAATATTATCCGATTTTCTATTAAATTATTATTAATTGTTTTACAGTTATTTATCAGTGACAATGCATAAACATAGAATCCTTTTACAATAATCTGCCATTTCATTTTTACAAGTACTCATTACCGGCGTATGTATTATATTAAGCTTTCTTAGAAAATGATAACTTTAATGTAAGCCCTTTCATTATTTACTTACACTATTTAGACCTTTTTACGCTACGAAACTTACCTATTAACGGAAGCCCAGATAAGCGCATGTCTATATTGCGTAGGGCCACAGATGAGTTGATTTCAGAATGTAAGGAATAGTGTCAAGTAGTTAATCACGGCAATAACGTGATCATAAGTGGATATAAATCTCTGGAAACAAAATGATCCCTCGGAAGCATTAATCACAACAACATTACATAAGAATTGCAGACTCGGTTTGATTGAGTCAGTACATGAGGGATAATGATAAGTGCAACATCTTCACGCCCCTAGCACCGGCTTGAGCGGCACTCAATTCTCAACACTTAATAGTGCTGGCATCAATGATCCTGAAGGATATGTCGACAGATTACTGGCGCAGGACAAGGAGAAGTAAAAATTAAAGGTGAGTGAACCTTGTGCCCTGTCCTGTTTTTGTTTGGGGTCATCCTATTATGGCTGACCTCGTCTAAATACCTGGGCCTTATACTATGGATATAACGTAGGCTTATCTATGATTAAAGAAATGAGTTTGATTTTTGTTCAGTTAATTATCCGCATTTAGACGCAGACGTACTCCATGCAACATCTTACGGAGAATATGTTTCTCAGTTATTTAGATTCGCTAGAGCTTGTAGCAACATTAAGGATTTCAACATGCGGAATATCGTCATTACAAACAAGCTTCAAAAGCTATCATTGACAATTGAAATTTTGATTTAAAATTAAAATTCAATAGTAATTTGAAAACACGTCTGCGACAGGGGATTAACCAGGCTGATTTTTATGGCGATGTAATTTAAAGACTTTGTAAGATCTTTAATCATGGTATTTGTTTGGCTGTTTTTACTAAAATCATTAAACGTTTTACTAGAAGAGGTTGGGACCCTTCATTACAAGGTTCATTCTTAACTTTACTAAATGTGAATAACGGTTTCTTTAAGGTCCAGCTTTTTTCCTGGTGACAACCTGTTGCACATGTCTAAACACTACAAGGAGCGTTTTGTAATGTGGCAAAATATATTATAAACAAGATCAACAAGGAAAGGCGGCGTTCAATGAACGCAGCCCCCACGCAACACAGTAACATAGCCAGTTTACTATGCTGTGAGCTTTTCATTGTCTTCAATAAACTTGTAATTGGAACAAGTTTTCTGCCTTGTGCCATGCCCTGTTTTTGTTTGGGGCCCTCCTAGGCTCCTTGCCACTGGCTCTTGTTACTGGGACGGGTGGGGGCTGCGTTCATTGAACGCCACTTTACCTTGTTGATCTTGTTTATCATATTGCACATTCGTAGATATACTTTCATTCTTTTACCGATAAGGTGATCTTTTAAGTCTGAAACTTTTTAGTCGGGGGTATCAAAGTATTGTTGCCTTATTTTATGAGCATTAATAAGATCATGTTTATTTTTTCATTAATTCCGAGTTGAATTCACGTCTTAATATGCCTCATATATGGTGGCTGATTTCTGCCATGTCCTCTCTTCGTTCTGTTGCGGTTGAAGGGGCGGCAACAAAGAACAAAATAACGACAAAATATTAATTATCTGTTTGTTGCACTGTTTTTATCGTGTCTTGTTGGATTGTCGTTGACGGTAGGTATTTTCTCAACCCCCTCACCCATTGTTTAAAGCCCCCCCCCCGCCACCTTTTCACCCTTACAGTCCTTATCCCTTTGATTCCCTTATGGGCCCGTTTTAGTTGATATTATTTCATATTACATGTCCCACTCCTTTCGCCCTTGTGTCCGCTCCGGGTTTTTGTTTGGTGCCTTCTGGGTGCCCTACTTTAGTGTATCGGGGCCGCGTCCTGTGAACGTTGCCCTTGCCTTGTTGATCTTTATTGTTGTTTTTTTGTCGTTACTTCATGCCCTTCAAACGCTAACTCACGACAAAACAAAATATGAAAGCGCAACGTGACGTTTATATGAAATATAAACACTGTTGCTTTTTGTTTATGTATCTTGTTGTTTTCTCGTCTTCAGTAAGTATCTTCCCTTGCCCCTAGTCTTGTTGCTTTATCCCCCCTTTCCCAGAATTTCCTACCCCTTTCCCCTTTTACTTAGTGGCCCTATTAATCAATCACTTACTTGTTTTCTTTGATTTGATTTCCTTGTCGGGTACTTTTATTTCTTCTTATGAATCGTTTTAGTTATAAGTCTGTCCGCACTCTCCCTTGCGCCCTGTCCTGTTTTTGTTTGGGGTCCTCCTGGGCTCCTTGCCACTGTTTTATGTTGCTGGGTCGTGTGGGGGTTGTGGTCATTGAACGCCCCCCATCCTTGTTGATCTGGTTTATCATATTTTATAACAAATCTTTTTAACAAATAGTTTTTAAATTCCTTAAGGCTGTTAATCCTGTCCATCTATATTAGAGAATTTTCAAAAAAATGTTTCCGACGTAGGGGCTTAAGTACTTTGTTGCACATGGCGTATCCTTCTATTGTTGACATTGCTTATGTCTCAACTGTAACATGTTGTAACTAGAAAATAACATTTAGAGCTAATTGTTATTTTCATTATTATCATGTGCCTTATTTGCATGTTTATTCATGGAACTACTATGTTTGTATTTTTTGCTACACACGTGACGCCCTGTGTTCTTTCTTCACTGTGCCTGACTAGATTAACCTTCAGGTCATCCTTGGTGACTTCCTTGTGACCATACACTTCGCACGTAAACATTTTTTTCTGACTTCCCTAGCTTCGTGTAAGGCAAGTGTTTGGTTTTTCACATGTCTTGTAGACGAACTTCTTTGTTTCACAATGGGCAGAGAATCTATATAATAACAGTTTATATATGTACAAATGAAGAGAAATGAATGGAACATTTGACCATGGTTATATATTAAGTTACAATTGAAGTGTTGCAAATACACACTTTCAAATTACCTAGGAAACGGTGTAACATAATTCAGGAACTTGAGTTTCTGAAACACTATCAATTATGGCAGTTTCTGAAAAATATACTTTAAATCTATAAATCCGCATCTGTAATTCAGCATCAGGTGCTGACGAAATTATTCACGCTATTTTAGCGGGAACGAGATTTCACCATGTTCACGATATAAAACTTTCATAACGTAAATTTTCGTTAACAAGTTTAAGTGTTGAAGCTGAATGTAACATTCAAAATCACTGTTGCCGTTTTTCCTAGTATATGTGTAATTGAAGGTAAAAGTAACTCTAAGACTGATCAAATTACCTGTGACTTTCCAACTTTTTTCCCTCTCAGCAACATAAAAACGGTAGCGTCCAAGAATGTCTATGTTCATAGATTCTTAGATTTCTTTGATACTTAAAATCATTCCCAAACTGAGAGGTGTGTAACAATACCAAAATATTAATGTAGGACTTTGCTGTCGATATTGATGTAAATCGGTTTTTAAATCATCACATAGATCAGATAATGCAAGAAAACCTAGTAGCTTGCAGCTGCAGTACAAACTAATTCCAAGATTATAGAAAGTATACATAGCTCTACTGATTGAGACCTAATATTCCAAGGAAAGCTAATATTTTGCCTCGTGTACTGGCGCATATCACAATGAAATTGGTGCAGAAATAAAATACTTACGGATATTTTCCCTTTTGACGCGAGCGATATTTCTCTTTGAAATGATGGCAAAAATGACCTCGCGATCACGTTGTATTGCTACACTGTTTAAGATCTTTTCTTTAATTTTCAATCCACTTAATTGGTATAATCGTTTGTGTTAAAAAGGACACATTCTCATCCGTCAGTATTGATATGAAAGAAAGTTATTTTGAAATAAATTTTTGACGAAGAATTGCGTTTCTGATTCTCTTGAACTGTTTCCTTCGGCATAAAAGCAAAATATTTGATGCTTCAAACACTGAAATGTGGTAAGATTAATAAAGCTTAACAAAGCCAAGCGTGGTAAATTACCCTAAGGAAATCAACAAAACTAATATTGTGTGAATTTGCAATCATCATTTTAGTTTAAATGAATAAAACTATTTTCAAAAATGCAAACAATTTTTCAAAGCTTACAATTTTGATATGTTATTAACGTATTAACGTGTTTAGCAAGATAACAAACAATGATGCAAATTAAAAAATGACATTAATTGCAAAGATCTGTCAAAATTCAAATAAATATTTGACATAAAACTACACGTGTCACAATCAAGAGCAATCTCGAATTGTACAGATTTCATATGTGTGTAAAACATCTTGCTTGGCATCATATTTCAACTATAATTTTAACTACAAAAATGGTTTCATATTAAAAAATTTTACCATTTAAAATGTTTCCCTTTTAGGGTAGGGTTTTCATAAGTTAGAATATAATTTGTTCACTTGCTTATTAATGTGTTTTGACATTTTTTTAAATTTTTTATAACAACATAAAAATCATATTGGCAATTTTTTCTCAGTGACATCCTTTTCTAGTTGCATATATAAAAAAAAGTGTAAAATAAAAAAATGGGGGCTTCCTTTGAAACAAAAAAACAATATAAACGTTTAAAGCTCAACATATTAAGTTATTTACTTGTCTAAATAAAATAGTATGGCACGTGAAGGTAATAACTCAGAATTAAGTATTATGCATACGTTGTCAATATACAATTTAGAACATCCTCTAAACCATTTTTTGTCAAAGCTCTTACCATATTACAAACACTCGCATGGTAAGAAATAAGTGTTAATATGATTTATATTTTGCGACAGGTGTCAGTGTGACTCAAGTGAAGACTTATAGAATACTTAAAGCCATTAATAAACGTTGAAAAAAAATATGTTCTAGGGAGCATTATCCTAACAGTGCTTGCAATTTAAGTCTGTGTGCATCTCATAAGTCATAAGCTCATAAGTCAAACCTTTTATGTAAATTTGTATTGCATGACGGTTACTATATATGTGACTGTTTGTTGTAAATACTACATTCTAAAACACTTTAACCCTATCATTATGCTGTTTTTAAACCGAAACCCAAGTTGAAAGATAAGATCATAGTAAAATGTGCTAACCTACGATAAACGCATGTTTCATACTTTAAAGGATCTACCAAATTTTAAAACTTCAATTTCGCGACAAAAATGGTCAAACTTCACTATTGTATCAGTGGATCATAGCCCCTTACATAAGCTAATTTAACTTTCCAAATGTCACCAATGGTTTTGTTTACGATCAACCTTTTCCTAGACATTCGGCTGACAAAGCATTATATTGATAGTTATTAAACACAATTGTCCATACGTTGTGTGTACACGTCTTTACAAAAAGAGACAATTCAGTCTTATCAAACTGCAGAATTTTCCCCAACATTATATTAATTATATATTACACAAAGTCGCGCAATAAGAGATGTTGCATACTATATTTAATTATGCTTGTTTATTGATGACATAAGTAAAATTTAGTGACCGCAAACAACCATGTAGCATCTGCTAAAGAATAAATAAACATTTAAATATGACAATGGCGATAAATACACCAGATGTAAACATATGGCGATGTATATTGAACAAGATGACAATACCGTTTCATTTCAACACGATCTGCGCATGTTCTTTTGGTAAAATAATATATAACTCAAACCATTCGATATCAGTTTATAAGATATCATTTTAGTGATATCTGGATGCCCACGGATACATCCATAAATAATTGTATTTTTGTATGAGTGCACTATGATAAGGCAGAATAGCATCAAAGTTACATTGGTAAATGATTATTTTTTATCATCCTAACACGCAAGTCTTGATAAAAATACAGTCTTATTTTGATCTGGCGTTGTGACTAATGATGTGGCACTTATGTATCATATATTTAGGTTAAATTCTAAGAGGTAGAGATAAAAATGCTTGTAAGCATAGTATGACATTTTTCAGAGCAAGTGTATTATCATTAATTATTAGCCGATCTCAGACAGATGTCAGCCTACATCACAAAGATACAAAACTCTCAAATTATATTTGGTGAGTCCTTAAACAATATTGCTCCTGACTTTATGAGCTACTGCGTGAAATAAAATGTTGTTATTGTTGTTTGTTTATTATTATTAGAAATATGATTATTATCAGATATTGATTTCATTACTTTCTCGACTGCTCAATCCTAATGCATTGGAATAAATAGAAGTCAATAGAAGATATTATTCATTCTCAAAATGCTTTTATTAATTGTTAATGAATCTGTCTTTTTAGATAAAGTGCCTATGTTGAATTGCCTATGTTGAATTCGTCTTTATTTTTCGACCAATAAATGTAAGTGCCGACAGTGTCATGTTTAAAAGGCATTTCGTTTAAGGTACCAAAATTATTATCAATAGTGTCTAACGTAACAAAAGATGCAAAAAAAACTAAAGACCAAATCAAGTCAGTCACGATACACGATTATTATGTTAACAGCAATAATTAAATTATCTGGTGTGAGCAATCCTATAAAATGTTGCCAGCGTGTATTGTTCTGATTGAATTGCCTTTTAATATCAAATTGGGAACACTTAGGAAACAATTGTTACATGTTCGAGTGCCGCTTCTGTACATTTTATTTCTGTCTATAATATACATTGTCTGTACAGTATATTTCATTTACAGTTAAAGAAAAACACAAGGTCAATATATATACGCTTAATAAATGATACTTTACAAATAACCAATAATAATTGTGATTTTTTAATATATTGAAACAGTGTGTTGTTTAACTCTTTCTATTAAAGAGCTGTAGCTTTATAATGACGGTATATTAACTTGCGATGTGTAAAAGAAATCCCGGTATTAACTATTAAAAGTTGATGTATACTCTTCATTTTATATAACATGTATTAATTAATTAAATCAATGGTTTATGGAATAGAAATGAATGATACAAAGTGAGAAACCATGACCCTTACAACTAATAAATCAGATCATTTCATATCAACAAAACTGACATACAGGCATTAAAGGCAGAATACCCTGAATTGCGAATGGAGCGTGCTTATCCATATAGCAGACTGTTGAATGTCAAAATTATCTATCAAAATTACGAATATTATCATTGATTTTATTTCTTATAAATACGATCAGAAGTATCGAAAAGATTGAATCCTTAATATTTCAACTTGATTTCTGTTAAGTAAACATTATTATTTAATTGGAGGTAAATAATTGTCATAACATTCCTATTTTGTATTAAATTTACAATCATAATTGTTGGAAAATTTGTTTAAGATTACGGATTTTTCCCCATACTTGTGTACTGTATTTCTAGAAATATTAATCTAAAAGAATGCATAATGTGTTTAGACACCGTATTGTTAATGTTTTGCTGTTTTGATATTGACAATATATTTAAAATGTTATTTAAAAAGTAGCAGACTTTTTTAAACAAAGAAATGTGTTCAAAACAACAATCAATTCCGTGTTCATCTTAAGAAATTAGATAAATCGTCATGTATTATATCAACCAATTTAAATACCCATACAATCTCTTAATGTTAGGTGATTAGGCGTCGGGAAAAACATATTTTAATAACAGCATCTTTTTTATGCGCATTAGCTTGTAGATATAAATAAAATATGAAATATGATAAACAAGATCATCAAGGAAAGACGGCGTTCGATGAAAGCAACGAATGAAACCTGAATTGAAGGAAATCATTATAGTAGGTTCTCAGATAGTTGAAATATAAACTCAAATAAGATTTTCTAAACACATTTGACAAATATACATATAAAAGTGCCTTCCATGGTATATGTAACACAATTTCAACTATTTATTTGGATTTGGACGTATCTGTGCAATATATGTCATTTTTGCATTCAAATGATTTTTGTTTTGTTTGTAATATTGCTCAAGAAATTCGTTTGTACCAATAAAAATATAGGGTTGGCAATAATTGCTATATTTTAAAAGATTTCTAAATCATTTATTATAGAATTATTGTGCATGCACAAATACTAGGTTTTGTTGATTTCCTTCGGGTAATTTACCACTCTAACCTTTGCTAATCCTTATTTAACTTATCGAATGCCAGAACTTGAAATGTTCAAATGAATTTCATTTTTGTGTAAGCAAATCGTTCATACGAAGATATGCTATTCTTTGTCAAACAGTCAAATTCTAAAAAAGTATTATTTCATTTTAGTTTCAAATCATTCAAATATATTAGAAACTACCGATAAAAGATTTATACGTGCTTACTTAATAAACTTGACGATACGAGTTAACGGCTTCACAATAATATTGAAAGAAATACTTTTATTTTTATTGTAACGTGTATGAGTTTATTTTTTGTGAGTGATTCACACGTTATAAGTTTTTTCGTGTTTTCTATGTCGATTTGATTTTGTAATAAATGCTTCACAAACGACTAATCGGTTTTTGACCTGATGCTTCAAAGTACAACTATAAATAAATTGTATTTAATATCATTCGACTCAGCGTTGGTCATTACAACACAGAAAACGAATTGTGCAAAACATATATTTAAATGTTACTTTGTTTTAAATAGAGTTAAAAATATAAATTGAAACTAGTATTTAAATAGAAATATTCATTGATTATTGCGGAGTATGTTGAGGTTTAATAACAGTAATATTTGCAAATTATTTAAAACTTATATATATCTGAAGATGGATCAGACACGCTTTTTAAACCATTTGCAAACTTAATTACATAAATTATTGGTGACGGATATATTTAACTTCTAATATAACTGAACCCGGCGCTAAGTTAGTATTATTTTCCTTTATTCGTTAAGCAAAACGTTTATCAATTATATATCTTGATTCGATTTTTTGCCAGAATTTACAATTATATTAAAGGCCACTACTGAAATAAACAATCCTGTGTTTACCATTAAGTTTGCATAAAATTATTATAGTGTCGGTGAGATTATGATAAAGCTAATGTGTTATAGATATCTATGTCATTTACCTTATACAATGACATTTATTAAGAGTAATTGACAAACATGGTCATAGGCATTCTTCATGTTCCGGAGGAGATTTTCATGTTTAAAAAAATAAAAATAACAAATATAATAAATAATAAAATATGCCGTACCACACCGTCTTTTCAAAAACAAATGATATAGCTACTAAGATACTTGAATACGTAAGGGATAAAAAATAAACTGTGGCATTTTGATAGGACAATAAATGATTCCAGTCTAAATGATAAAGTAAATTCATTGGAATATCGCTGAATACCCTGAGGAAATTATGATTATTAGGACAAAAAAGTTGTGTGAATCGAATGAATTGTTATCTATGCTAATAGGACAATTCTATAACCAGATACTGTCTGATAGGAAATTCAAACTTGATATGAAATGTCTATGAATTATTTTGAAAAACAAACAATTCAAAATTAACTATGACGTTCAGATGAGATAAATGTTTTGTGTATATTTAATGTTAGTAAATAACATAATACTTTAAAACTTTCGAAGTGTGCAAAGACTGCTTGAAAGGAATCTAATGAAATATATTTTAATAGAATGATCTATTAATTATCGTTTTTATCATGTGATGGGCAACAAATAATTTGAAACAATGAAAATAACAACTGTATGCAAAACATAACGTCATGCAATACGTGTACCCGTTGACTATATTCCTTGCAATATAATCCTTAAATTGCCAAATTCTTTCTTCTGAAGTTATGAAAGAAAAACACAATTTCTAGCAACTGGACGATTGCTGTACACTTCTATAACAAACGTTGTTCTATTGAAAGCATTTCCACAATAAACAGGGTAAACTACTTTCAATTGCACTGGCATATTGAAAGGCTTTGTCAAAACAAAATTGTAAGCTTGTTAAGAAAGTATTTTGCTTGTGTAAAAATGCATTTGAAATCACAGTTGGGTAATGTCTAACAGAGGACGAAACTTTGATTGTATTTTAGCTAAAAGAAGTGCAGAAAATATGCAATGGGTGCAATTATAAATGCTTTGAACCAAAATTATAATTTAAATGATGAGATCTTTTTATTTCCCGATATTTAAATTGGCAAATTCATTTTAAAGTTTATTCAAAGTTAAATTAGGTTAAAGTTTCATGAGGCGGTTGAAATTAATAACGTTGTCTTCGTAGCCGATACATGTGTTAAAGTAAAACATTGAAATATCGGCATTTCTTAACAAATCACATAATTGCCATATCGTTTCGAACTTCTTTAAAAGTAATCAAAACACTCGATCGATTCTTCTTGTCAATTTATCACTTGTGGCAGGCTGCCTCGACTTCTGATACATTTCATTTTATTCATAACAGAGCAATAGAGATCGCTGAATTGAAAATTATTTCAACTAAAGAAAGAAAATAACCATTTCAACACTGCAAGTAGCCTGTGACCATCATCTTTCGGGGACTTGCGCTTTCTTATTATTTCAATGCTTTTGCATCATTAGTCTTCAATGTCATCAGAACTGGTTTAATATCACAAGTTTCTTTTAAAATTAGTGCTCGGTGAAATGCTAGTATTTGTTCTTTGTATAGGATTACCTGAATATGTTGTGTACAAATGTATTCAAGATGTATTCAGTTTGATTTTCGATTGTTAGTATTTATTCTTTTTTATAAAGGATGACATCATGTTTCTTGAGTATGTTTTGTACAGATGTTGTCAAGATGTCTACAGTTCAATTTCACTTTAAGATTTTTACAGTATTTTTCTACTTTATTGTTTATTTTAATCAACTTAATTAATAGTAGATTTATATAATTATAATTATATCACAAAGTTTAGATAAAATACATGTATTTTCAATATAATATTGTAAAATACTAAGAAACTGAAACAAAATCCTATGTCTATTTTATTCATATCTGCTTTTCTCCATTTAATGTAACACTGTTACGAACAAATAATTATTTTAATCACTTAAAAACTTGTATTGAAATGAATTTTCGGCAGCTGTGATTTAGATAAACGGCATTGTTCAAGGGAGATAAATATGTCTCCGGTAAAGGTTACTTTATTTACAGAAACGTTTTATACCTTCCAGAAAAACGTTATGAAAAGAAATGAATACATTTCGTATTTCCTGACATTTCTCTGACAATGAACATTACGCTAAAAGCAAATAATTAGCGAGAATGAGAGATGGAGAAACACTCTAATAGCAAGTACATTTAGCGATATAAACGAAACAAAAACAGACTCAAACCCCTATTTTTACAAAGAAAGGAACACGATTTGTTATTTGACGTTTGTCGTATTAGAGAAAAGTAAGTAAAATACTCATTTAGAATTATTAAGGCATTGTATGTGTGTGACAAAGACAATTATGGAATCACATCATTTCATATATATTCATCTTACTTAACATAGACCAACTAGCCTACATATTTGTGTTTATACTATGTTGCTTTTTTCATTTTATAGCATGTCTTACAACAAAACACATTAGTTTTAGGAAGAACAAATGTATTTCCTTCTAAAAAATAAACAAACAAAACATAAGAATATTATCTGTATTTCCAATCTATTAAATAAATATTAAATAAAATTAGTTTATATACTTTTTATACGTGTTCGTGCATATATAAGGACATAAATTCCAATGTCAATTACCGTTAACATATAATTGTTTTATTTTTAAACATTTGCATCTCTGAACATGTAACTCATTATTTGACATTCGACAAGAACTTATAATATTAAAGATAACATGTCCTTATGTAAATTATTGTTCTGCAAAGAAATCGTTTGCATATTTTACATTCGAAAAAAATTGGCTAATTTTTAATTTGTCCTTTAGTAAGGGAACTGTATTAACTCATTTATATTAAATGAAAGTAAAACACAAGTAAAATATGTAAATGATTTCCATAGCTGTAAATGCTGATTGTAGCTGATGATGACTTACAATATGACATTACAGTAAGAAAATGTTTATTTATGGTAAGGTCTTAAAAGCTTATTTTCATAGACTGTATATGATATACAAACACTGTATAAAGTTAGATGTATTTACTTACATCACTTTATAATCAGTGTTCTGTAAAGCATACGTTTATAACTGTTTCTGAAGAATGAAAAGAAAAAAGAATATCAGTAAATATGTATTTTCAAAAGGAAAAGCATTTTATGCAGATGTTTGATTATTTGTATATTGTAAAACTGCGCTTTTGTAAAACTACAAAACTTAAACATTTCAGATTCATATGTTTCAATCACATTAATTTATAATGCTTCACATACAAAATCCATTCCAGAAAGATTACATCATCATCATCATCATAATCATCATTAAGTATATTTTATTTTATTTCATAAGGTTTTTTTTGCTAGTTTTAACCAAAATATGTTAAATGTAAATCTGGTTTTTACCTGAAACCATAAATTTATTCAAAACCAGTGTGAGGAGGTTACCCAGCTAGCTAACGGAACGCCAGTGGGTCTTCATAGTTGCTGCTGGTGCTTAAATTATGCAAGACAGGGCACTTGAAGTCTTCTTCCACCATAAAAGTGGGAAAGTAAATGATATATATAATACGCCTTAATACTTATCTATTTTTTGATTAAATTATATGTAATTTTAAGCATATTTAAAAATTCGTTCAAAGTCAAACCAATTTATTTCAATCTTATACACTTGGAGCTAAACATACTCAAGAACTGAAATATCATCATTGATATCTTATATGATTTATTTTTTATCATAGCTCAGCAAAATCGAAAGTGTTAAGTTGGCAACAGCTACCATGTCGGAAATGAAATTTTAATATAATGTTCAATAAAATTATTTCAAATGCAATAATATTTTTTTTCTTATTTCCTTTTGATACCATAATATGTAAATTGGCATTTTCCTCCCTGATTGTTATATTCAAAGCTGCAGATGTTCAGTGCCGTGTGGCAACTGAAAAAGCAGTCTATTTTAGCAGTTTTGTTATAGTTTCTGGTCATTCAAAATCATTTATTTCTGATATATAAAGTGTTGAAGAGTGAATACCGCTTAAACCGTTGCTAGGGTTGGAGGATGGGGTTTCATTAGGGATGTTGCACGTTTTCATTATCCTTCATGAACCGACTGAATAAAAATGATTCTGCATTTTTCGTAATTGTGTTTATATATAAATTGTTTTGAACCAAAACTCCTATAAAGGCTCATAACCTCTGATACCTTTACGTTAATTCCATTTAATATTATTCCACTACATTACTATCATGTACTTGAGAACAATACTTCGCTTTTTGTTGAGTTCTGCAGGAGTGTAAAGAAGTCCAATCAAATTGAGCCGGTACCATTTTTAATTTAAACGAATAATTGGACATATTATGTAGAACATCATTTTCATTACTCATTTCTAAACATAGAATTTGACTCACAAATTACATTTAAACAAATGGACCATATCAATCAATAACCTTATTTCTAGGAAGCCAACAGAGAATTGACCCAGTTTTTGTTAAGAACTTTATCCTGTTTTCCATGGTATTACTTCTTTTTAGCGTAATTCTGCTGTCAGTCAAATGTCAAATGATAAAGTATGTCTTAATGGTGAAACATTACGTTCTTGTTTGAGTTGGAAAACTCTTCCTTTCTTATAATATTCCAGTAATATTTCAAAATATATAAAAACTTGAGCTTTTTAGAATGCAAACTTGTCATGTTAAATGAACTCGGTTTCAGTTTCTTAATTCTTTATATATATTTTTTAAAGATAATAATTTTAAAAATCTAATTTGCACCATAAGCATTTGTTGAAGTCGTTTTTTGAAGATTGTACGGGAAAGACGCACAGTCACATACATCTCATAAATTAATTCATTTGGGGATATTGTTATATTTTTGGTATGGATATAGGAAGTGATAAATTGCTAACAACAATGACACTTTAACATGTTCTCCTTTTTAATATGCTCATTAAGTAAAGATAAACTCCCATTAAGAAAAGATACCTAACACATACCTTATCATTATATTCGTATGAAATTGACCTAATGGCACGTTTTCGTATATCATGGGGTTGTATTATTCCCATTCTTAATGACACATTGCATTAATTGAACCTATGGTGAATACCCTGAGGAAATAAGAATTGTCAAAAAAGTCGCTGGTGAGCGTTTTTAGGAACCAACGCAACTATCAAATACTGACTGGTAGACATTTATAACATTACTCGAAATGAAAAGCACATATAAAATAGATTAATAAAATAAACTTTATGTAAAGCATTTCTATAAAGTATCAGTGAATACATGATATTACAAGTCAGTATTAAGTGAGTCTAGCATAAATGTATGTCGCTCATGGATTTTGTTTTGTTTTGAATGCTTTTTTGGGCATAGTTATTACGTTCAAGGCCGTAAATGATACCATTTTTAAATGAATAAGACATGATCTATGATCCAAGCAAACATTGCTCTTGTCAAACAAGAGACATGATTGACAATAAAACATATATCAATTATACTGGCATATCTGAACGAAATGTGTAAACAGTCCTGACACATCGTTTCCGCCTTAGAAACATATTACCTCGGTAGGTATAACAGTTAAACATTTGGGAACAAATGAAACAACATCTTTCGTGACCAAACACTCTTGAAAAATATAAATGCTGCGACAATTTGTTTAATTCTTACATGTGACGAAACATTTGTGTACATATTACAAATTGAATTGAAAAGTGAATGAACGTGACATGGTATAGACTATTGCATTCATTTTATCATTCTTTTCGGTAGACTACTTTGATGGGAAAAAGTATCTTCTTGATATTCTTAAGAAAATACTTTTTTATCCCTTATATACAGACTCAATTAAACCGAGTCTGCAATTTTCATGTAATTTTGCTGTTTATAATGCTTCCGAGGGATCACTTTTTTCAGATATTTCATTTGAAAACATTTAATCTTTGTTTCTGAAACATTCAATCGCAATTTATTACTGTATTTTTTAAATTAGCAAATAGACGCTAGTCAGCCTGAAATACTCGCTCCACAATGTACAAGTACACAAAAAATGACTTTCACATTTGACAAAACAATACTTAATGTACAAATAACATAAGCGCATGTATATGTAAATGTATAATTAGATTATTGAACACATAAATGCATTTACTGCATACGCCTTAATGAAATTATGTTTTATATTATGTAAATATTAAACAGACACCTATCATGTTAGCTATCGTGATCAACACATTAATTTCTGTCGACTAAAGCACAGGGCGCTACAATAAGACAAAAACAATTTATGGAGTAATGAAGTAAGATACTTATATTAACCGATAACCGGTGCTTTGAAAAGCATATACTTAGGCGACTTGTTATACTATTGTATAAAATATAAAATAGATGGGCAACTGGTGCACGAATTGTTCACAAAATAAAAATATATCAACTATTATTTATAAGCAACGTCTATATTTCAAAGAGAAAACAATATATTGATACAAAAGTCCGAAACTTATATATTCAATAAAGTATTATTGCATTCAGAGATACAATGGAAACAACAACATTTCAAAACGCTTATTTATCAATGAGAATTAAACGTCTCTTCAAACTTAAATTTGTAAACAGACAGGTAACTGATTTATTGTCGTTAATTAAAATATATTAAGGAACTATCGACATTCATTTTGATTAAAGCTTATAATTGTTATGATTTAAATTCGGTTTTTACAAAAACTTGGTATTTATGGACAGGCGAAAATGAGTTCAACAATAATTCTAGCAATTTTAGTCACATTATTCTTTTAGGTCACTTTCCACTAAATGTATTCTTCAAAGGTATGTGTATCATATTGGGGCTTTATAATTTGTAACGTTCGAGAAGTGACAACATATGATATGAATATTAATAATAGAGTGTAATTTAATGGCGTTTTCTCATTCAGATATTGTTTGGGTTTTCTTGTAATGTAGTTCAGAATTTTGTTTTATATCAAATACAAAATCGAGCTTAACCTTATTTACGGTAAGAAATAAGCTTTCTTAATCATTTTCAGTACAATTATTTGTTATGCTTTTATATCAATAACTTGATTTCCTTCGGGTCATTTTCTAAGCTTATCTTATTATAGTTGTCACTCTTTCACGCGGCTCAAACCATTTTAATTAACTTTAATGATTTAAGAAAAAACTCGTAGCCTAAAAGTTATATGTTGTAAACCAATTCTGATCTAGATTTAATTTGATATTTGTTATATCCTTCATTGGTTCAAATTGGTTAATTTTATTGACAAAAAAAAAACAAACAATCATGTGTAATCATTAGATTTTAAACAATTGCACTAATAAAACGATTGCACGTATACCTATACAAAACATAAAAATTGTTCTTTTTGTAAGAAAATATGGCATTAATATATTTTATTACTTACCTTCTGAATATGTGCAATGTGAAACATTGCTTTATATCTAAATGTATTTTCTTGTCTAAAATATACGTCTGAAATTGTTGCAATTGTGCATTAAAAGTAAAATATCACCATTCAGCTCATTACAAATAATCACTTATTGCAAATGTTACACATCCAACTTATTTTACGCACAGAAGAAAGAATAGGGATTAACTTTTCAAAGCTATTTTGATTTTTGACATTGTAATGTTCTACAATTGTTGTACGTATACGTTATAATTAGCATGCTCTATTTTGTTCCTGTCTGTTCGAGAAAGGCGAAATATATTTTGTAACATGGAAGAAACAAAGTCATATTTATATATTTCTAGAAAGAATTGATTTCAAAGCATAAGTGTACAGATAATTAATGACTTACAGTAGTACATCTACTTTCATTGTCCTATATTATTTAAGTGTTCAAGTTTTTTACAAGAAAATGTAGATAAAAGAATCATTTTTTTAAAAAAACTGTAAAATTAAGCAGTGTACAACATTTTATATGGAAATCGTAAATTGATACTTGTAGTGATTGTTTTTCATTCTTATCATTTTGAGCTCGCATACAGTTTCATTTTTCAAGATGAATACATTATCAAATTGATATTTTAACATCGAATTCTGCTTCAGCATATGCCAGGGGCTGGGACTGTGGGTTTTAATGATTACTTTTAACATTCTTTCAATGAAATTTTAGGATATTTTATCTTTGTTTCAGAATTTCATATTTCACGGTTTACGACAAAGGAAAAAAACAGAATCGAAAATCTCGATTCTTATTATCCTTATTTTCCGTTTAATCCAGTATTGCTTTTAAAAAAGAGAGAACATAACCGAAAAGTTATTACATTGTATTACAGTGTATTATTGTCTTATTAATTCTGTAAAGGAACGTGTCATGACAGTCGTCTGAATTTAAAAATGTTAGCCAATCAAAAGCTTTCCTAGTCGTTTATTATCTTGAAGCATCAATGCTAGTATGTCTCTAGTATTTGTAAAAACCTTCAATACCAATGATACAAGTTGTAGTACGATAACTATGATATCTTAAAGTAACTTCAGTTTGTGAATATAATATTTAATTGAAAATTTTAAAATGAATTGGACCATATCACTTTAAGACCATAATTCAATGATACAGTTTGTCTTCAAAGATTTATCCTGGTTTCCGTTATATCCCTGCTTTTAAGCATAATGCTGCTGTCAGTCAAATGTCAAGTGATAAAGTACTCACTAATCACATGTGAAATCACTAATACGCTTCTGTAAGGTTAGAATGTGGCACAAATGATAAAGAAGATTGTTAAGATGTTTGAAGATTACACTTATGTCATGATTAGAATAAAACGAATTCAGTGTCATAAAAATGATTTATTTGCTTCTTACAATACATGACTTATTGTATACCATTAAGCCATTTAGTACTTAAAAAAACTTCTAATCAAACAATTATGTCATAATCAAAAATAAACGAATTCAGTGTCATAAAAATGCACGTTCAACAAGTGCTTATTACAAATACATCATTTTCACCTCACCGCCCCCGTTGCGCGTCGTTTCAGTTCTAATGTGACGGACGTCAAACATATTCATGAATGCTGCCCAGCAGTTGCTTAGATTTTTCAATGTACCTTCCGCATGTTCAATACAGTAAGTTGTTTTTTTTTGCAATGAAGCCAGTGTCTATTTATAACATCCTCATACGACTGAATTTCTTCTTTAAGTATGTGCGACACACATTGGGCATGTTCCTGAAATTAAAAATGCAATATAAAATTCACATGTCCTGATCAAAATATACGTCGAGTAGTATTAGTTGAGTATTAAAATTGAAAATACTAAAATCAACATTAATAAACATAAAAAGTTTCTAATTATACAATAACTAAGCTATATACACATGATAATGCAAATTGTAGAAATATGTATTACAGAAAATTATGTCGTCGTAAGTCAATTGAGAACAAAAGAAGTAGAAAGAGGTCTTAAAAATTATTTTATTTAATTTATTTAATTGCATGTTTCATAGCTACTTAACACATTAATGAATATGTGTTATTTTAAGTCAAATTAAGAAGCAAGATTCATGTAATTAATGGAGAAAAAAAATGTGTGCAAATCTTTAATAGACAATTTGCTTTTGGTTTTAATGCAATAATGACAATTGAATTATAAAATGGCATATTGTTTTTATTATGTTCTTGGGATAACGGGCCCAAACTTAATCAAATAATTTTTTTAGAACATTTGCATAATTGATTAAATGAGTGAAAGAGTTCTTTTTCAGTTACATCTTTTCCTTTTTCTTACCCACTTACAATTGACCCATGCATTTATATTCTTTTTTTTGCCTTGACAATTATCTTATAAAAACAATTTGCGTATTAAAGTTCTTTCTGATTCATTAAATTTATGTTATTAATATGGTTTTTCTTCATTTTCCATTGTTTTCAAGTTGGGTTATAGGGAATCTAAAAATTTGGTAAAAAAACCGAGAATACCAACCCTTTTTCTGTAAATAACTTTAAATATTTTAAATTATCACATACAAAAACTTCCTGAAAGTTAATTATTAAATGTTTCCTGAATCTAAACATTACGGGCCATATATCTTTTTTCCCCGGGGGGGGGGGGGGGACAAAAAAAAAAAAAAAAAAACCATTTTTTGGGGGACAGCAGCATTACGCTTTAAGCAAAGGATCAGTGATAGTCATTGGTGTTATTTTATAAAAGAGGTCATATGCAGTGTATCGGATTTTTTGTTAACAATTCGTCTTAATATATTGAGTGATATGGTAAAATAATAAGATTTTCAGTTAAGAAATTAAAGAATGTATCTGCTTGTGTCTATAAGAAAACCAAACATGATTTTTGTATAACATACATAATCTGAACTTGTTCTAGCTAAAACCTTCAAAAGAAATGCTTGACATTTAAAAACAACAGCAATAACAAACAAATCATCTTTGAAAATGCATTAAATTTAATGGACAGTACATATTTAAAGCATAAATAAATAAATAAATCGATTATGTAAACGTAATGGGGAGTTGTTTGCCATAGAATATTGTTATCTGATCATAAAAGAGTAGAAGCTGTAAATTCAGACAGAATCCAGAGGTCAGAATAAAAGAAGGAAATATGAAAATAAGGTTATTTCTATTCATGATTTATGCGTTAATTTCGCATTAGTTTTGACACTTTATCAATACCAAATGATGCAAATGGTTTCTTGTATTGAATGTTGACATGGCAATACATTGTAACATTTTTATGAATAAATTTTTCAAAACTTGACAATACCTAGTGCTCTAATGTGTTTGATGATAGTAATGTCATAAACGATAAATATTGGCTTGTGCTGTGCACGATTCTATAAAAATTATCGACTAAAACTTCAAATGTTTAGCATATTTTATGGTGTAAAAATAATTCTTGAATTATAGTTTTATAGTTATGTTTTTTCCATTTACACATTAGCGATTATATCATAATTATATAGAAAAGAGAATATATTAAAAGTGTAAGTGTTTTTGCATTTTCACAGCTATTCTTGTAAATAGATATTAGGTACATTTTTTAAAGCAAAAAAACAACTAAGACATTTAAAATCCTGCTGTGACATTAATTCCGAGTTGAAGTTGAAAACATGTATGACATCACAGTAAGGCTTAAAATGATATAATATGGTTATGACTTTTTAGAGAAAATAATAGGAGAAATAAATACATGTTATACTGTGATAGATTAGATTTCGCATGCAATGTACGTTTATAAAACATATAGTATTATTTGTGTTATTTAGATTGAAAAATGATCTTGACCAACAAGCGCATGGACTTTTGTTGCACTTTTAATTTACATTCACATGATAAAAAACAACACCAGCTGAAATCTCATGCACTATTTTTGAGCTTTGCAGTCACTCCCTATGATAGTATTGTTCTCAAATATGCGAAGGTCATTCGAGAAGGGTTACATATTTCTTTACATATCATTATGTCTAACCGACATTTGGCTTTGAAAATATTAGAACTTGGTATGTTATTTTGCTTAAGTTTGTCAATCAGTCAGACGTTTTTGCAATACACCATTTATTTTTTAACGAACTTATAAGCTTGGACAAACATGATGTTTAGTTAACAACGTTAACTTCCAATAAAGCTTAACCAAATATATAAAACAGCTATGCTAGAAAAAACTGTACATGTTATTTGTTCGTTTTACTCTCAAATATCTCTGTTAACTGAAAGAATAGAAACATTGCCTTCATCACACTGCAACATGTATCATTATTATAAAAACTCTCTTGAATGTAGGTAAATATAAATATTTGAAAATTCCTTTTGTTTTAAATTACAAACGCACACGAAAAATAAATTTGATAAAATAAAAATAAAGACAAAGAATTGCGTCTTTCTGCAAATCGTATATAAAAGATCAAAGTCATTGCATTTTTTTAAAATTAAAACATTTTGAAAACAGTACGTTTCACCTGCACAAGTATGGTATGGTATCATAACTGTAATATGTGAAGCAGTTATGTCAAGAAAGTTAACAAAAAACAATTTTTTTCATAGATGTGACTGTGAATAAAGATATTCCTAACAACTTTGTCAAATTACGAGTCTTGGAAGAAAGCTTTTAAGACTTTCTCATAAATAAATGTTCTTACATGATAATAATTATAAAGGCCGTGTTGTTATTCAAACAGAGTCAAACAGAGTCAGTTGAAAAAGACAATAAACTCATTGGACGGCTTATTTTTCATAATCACGCAAACTCACTTAAATGGCTTTGTCCATGTTTATATATGAACTAAACCTTTGTCCATTTTTGAAAATTTTGCAATATATTTTGACTGAATAACTTCATGTTAAAAATTCTAATGCTATCAGCTTGCAAAGTGAAAAAAACATTGTTTTATTTTCAAACAATTTGTTTATATACAATTGTTTACATTTGTATTGCTTACTGCGTGGACATCGTTTCTTTTTTCATCAAAACGGTGCCTGTTTTACTTATAATGCACGAATATAGTAAAACATTATAAATTGAAAGTGATCTTGTGCTGATATTTTATTTCCAAATGACGGAGCCCACGAACGTCAAAGGATACTTTTTTCCCTGACGTTAATTATTATACTAATCTGAATTATGTTTCTGTTTATTGTAAACGTTTTTAGTCAAAAGCTGGGTAAATCAAACCACAACTTGCTTCGGGAAATCTGATAAACGCAGCTGGATATAAAAATTAATGCGCTTTTAAATTTTCTGTTAAGTATGTTAACTATAAAAAACCTAAAGACTCCCTTCTAATGCTAAAATAAAAAATCGGTAAAGGAATTTTAGAATTACACATAACTGTTAAATTGTTAAATTGTGTACTTAAGCAAATTTGTTTTTTGCAACTGTTCCAGACGAGCTAAATATAGACAGAAACTAATAAAAAGTAAAACAGCTGCTCTTGAACAAATAACAAATGGTTTAAACTATTCCCCTTTAGATAGTAAAATACAATCCAATCAAAGCAAACACGAACATGCTTTTTTTGTATAGGAAAGCTCACTCCAAGTGTTAACGTTTCGTGTTATATAAACATTAAAGAGGAAGACTTGGCAACATATATTTTTGAGTATTGTGATTTAATGATATATTCATTAGTAATTACTTTATTTTATTATATGTTACTTACCAACTGGGCAGACAGAAATTCTTTTTTCATAAAAATATACAAGCACTATGAAAATCATTTTATTGGCAACGTTTAAAAAAACGAACATTTGTGTGTATATACCGAGATATTTATAAAAAGAAATTAAACAATCTACGTGTTTAAACGTAAGATGTAAAGATGTATAAAGAATTACAATTTATCAAACAGCATAATTCATTTGAAATATTTTATGAATATGTTATTTAAATTTTAGAATCTCAGTTTTTGATAAAAAGTATAAAAAACAGATAAGTGATTTTGAAATACATTCCTTATGGCTAAATCCATCTTTTCTGATTACATTATTTTTACAGTTGATAATTGCATTTTGTCTTAGTAAAATGCATAAAAATACCAAGAATAGAAACATTTCACAAGAACGTAAAATCGTTTCAGAGAGCGGGAAACTTTTCACTTAAATAGCTTTGAATTTTGTCTTCCTATTATAGTCTCTTAAACTGAATAAATAATACAATTGGCAATTCCATTTGCAACTGAAAGCATGCACGGGGTTTGATTAAATTGTATCTAAGGAAATTTGTTTTTATGTATCTTTGATGACGCGTTGGATTAGTAACCTAAAGATCACTAGCTTCGGAAGTTCAAAGCCCGTCGGTTGTTTTATTGAGTAAGAAACTTGACGTTCTAGTTAGTTCCACTGACACAGTCGAACTTAAAAGAACTCTGTATAAACTTATTTTGCACCGATCTTTGAATATAGAAAAACAAGGGGCAGCAAGATTTATTCCGTCATTGCGCGATTCCGTTTGAAGAAAAATCAGTACATGTACATTATTTTTGCAAACTTCAAACACGTTTTTAAAAAACGTAGCTTTTATTATTATAATCAACATGTTTTTTGTTTTAAATTTTTTTAGGATACACAACCGATTCTTTGCTATAAATTCAACTGAAAATCAAAACTTTGGCCAACAATTAAAAATAATAAAACCGTTTACGGTATTTGTATTTTTGTCACCGTCCACACATGTAAAAGGCGTTATTAGACTTCTTGAGATGGTTACTTAAAATATCTTTTAAAGCTGCTGGTCATAGTTAAACAAACTCGTTGGAAATCAGGGACACAAAATGAAACGTACAAAATATTTCAAAGAAAGTTTTGAAAAAACCGTAGCTTTCATCATTATAATAGATTTCATGAATTAGAAGGTAATTTAAAGATACACTATTCTCACATTTAAAATGTATTAAAAATATTTATAATTGCTACTCTTTGTAAATATATCTAAAACAAATTTTGTCTTCACACAAAGTAGAGTTGTTGTTTTTAAACCCTACACACTATAGGTGGTAACAATATGAATATAGTGTCATTAAAAACAAACTGGCATTTTTCTTTTAAGAAGAGACTAACTTTACATGACCTGTACATGTAATAGGGAAACGCAGATTCCATACATAGTTTATTCATTCTTTAATTCAAACTAGCCATATTCGATAAGGATTTCATAGATTTTAAAAAATTTAATGCAATTAGAATATTTTACTTAAGAATGCGCATATTATACTTTTAAGGATTTAATGTACGCTGCCGATCATGGTTAAGAAACTGATTGTCTCTGCCTTCATACGGGTCTCAAAAATTCATATATCTTTTCAAGATATTAATTGTTTTTTCAGACATCACGGTATTAAGAATATATTAACCTTTTACCCCATGAGCATATTGCGAAAAATGGCCGTTTTCATTGAAAAAGCCCTCTGTAACAAGTTAAAACCGCTATGAAACTATGAAAAAATGCTTCAATACTAATGAAACTTAGCACAAATGTTGACTACACCATAGCCTCTGTAACAGCATGCTCAATTGTAAATTTTCTGTTACCATGGCAACGGGGGACGTCTCAAAATTGCCAAAAAATCACTAATTTTGCATTGTTTTTTTCCATCAAAAACTGATTTCAAAAGTACTGCAACTTCTCAATGAATTGAGATAGAGTAAAAGGCTTTTCAGCGTCGGTTACTAGTTACCCTAAGATTGACCTGAGGCCATTTTTAGCCTGTCACATGTCCAAAATTTTCTTGGCGATGAGGGGGGCTGTCGCCCTCTTCAAACCCCCGAAACAGAAGGGGGCACATCCTCCTTCTGGCAACCCCCTGATGTAATATTTGGATGGGGGACGGCGCCGAAAAAGTGGTAACTTTTTTTAACATCATTTCTCAAACAAAAACAGTGTTTAGGGCCTAAATAGGGCATTTCTTCACTGTTTGAGAACTCAAAAGGGGGGGGGGAGGCCGTCGAAACACGCTTATATAAGGGAAAAGATTAACAAAAAATTATGAAAAATCCTTGGAATTACACAAAAACTAGATTTTCCATATTAACACATGCCCTAACACTGAAATTTGGTGTAAAATTGTTGTTTTTTTGACATTTTTTTATTTTTTTTAATTAACCTTTTACTCCGTGAGCATATTTTGAAAAATGGCCGTTTTCATTTGAAAAGCCTCCTGTAACAAGTTAAAACCGCTATGAAAACTATGAAAAATGCTTCAATACTAATGAAACTTGGCACAGATGTTGACTACACCATAGCCTCTCTGTAACAGCATGCTCAATTGTTACCATGGCAACGGGGGGACGACTCAAAATTGCCAAAAATCACTATTTTGCATTGTTTTTTTCCATCAAAACTGATTTCAAAGTGCTGCAACTTCTCAATGAATTGAGATAGAGTAAAAGGCTTTTCAGCGTCGGTTACTAGTTACCCTAAAATTGACCTGAGGCCATTTTTAGCCTGTCACATGTCCAACATTTTCTTGGCGATGAGGGGGACTCCGCCCCCTTCAAACCCCCCCCCCTAACAAAAGGGGGCACATTGTTTTATTTTCAAACAATTTGTTTATATACAATTGTTTACATTTGTATTGCTTACTGCGTGGACATCGTTTCTTTTTTCATCAAAACGGTGCCTGTTTTACTTATAATGCACGAATATAGTAAAACATTATAAATTGAAAGTGATCTTGTGCTGATATTTTATTTCCAAATGACGGAGCCCACGAACGTCAAAGGATACTTTTTTCCCTGACGTTAATTATTATACTAATCTGAATTATGTTTCTGTTTATTGTAAACGTTTAGTCAAAAGCTGGGTAAATCAAACCACAACTTGCTTCGGGAAATCTGATAAACGCAGCTGGATATAAAAATTAATGCGCTTTTAAATTTTCTGTTAAGTATGTTAACTATAAAAAACCTAAAGACTCCCTTCTAATGCTAAAATAAAAAATCGGTAAAGGAATTTTAGAATTACACATAACTGTTAAATTGTTAAATTGTGTACTTAAGCAAATTTGTTTTGCAACTGTTCCAGACGAGCTAAATATAGACAGAAACTAATAAAAAGTAAAACAGCTGCTCTTTAACAAATAACAAATGGTTTAAACTATTCCCCTTTAGATAGTAAAATACAATCCAATCAAAGCAAACACGAACATGCTTTTTTGTATAGGAAAGCTCACTCCAAGTGTTAACGTTTCGTGTTATATAAACATTAAAGAGGAAGACTTGGCAACATATATTTTGAGTATTGTGATTTTAATGATATATTCATTAGTAATTACTTTATTTTATTATATGTTACTTACCAACTGGGCAGACAGAAATTCTTTTTTCATAAAATATACAAGCACTATGAAAATCATTTTATTGGCAACGTTTAAAAACGAACATTTGTGTGTATATACCGAGATATTTATAAAAAGAAATTAAACAATCTACGTGTTTAAACGTAAGATGTAAAGATGTATAAAGAATTACAATTATCAAACAGCATAATTCATTTGAAATATTTTATGAATATGTTATTTAAATTTAGAATCTCAGTTTTGATAAAAAGTATAAAAACAGATAAGTGATTTTGAATACATTCCTTATGGCTAAATCCATCTTTTCTGATTACATTATTTTTACAGTTGATAATTGCATTTTGTCTGAGTAAAATGCATAAAAATACCAAGAATAGAAACATTTCACAAGAACGTAAAATCGTTTCAGAGAGCGGGAAACTTTTCACTTAAATAGCTTTGAATTTCGTCTTCCTATTATAGTCTCTTAAACTGAATAAATAATACAATTGGCAATTCCATTTGCAACTGAAAGCATGCACGGGGTTTGATTAAATTGTATCTAATGGAAATTTGTTTCTTGTATCTTTGATGACGCGTTGGATTAGTAACCTAAAGATCACTAGCTTCGGAAGTTCAAAGCCCGTCGGTTGTTTTATTGAGTAAGAAACTTGACGTTCTAGTTAGTTCCACTGACACAGTCGAACTTAAAAGAACTCTGTATAAACTTATTTTGCACCGATCTTTGAATATAGAAAAACAAGGGGCAGCAAGATTTATTCCGTCATTGCGGATTCCGTTTGAAGAAAAATCAGTACATGTACATTATTTGCAAACTTCAAACACGTTTTTAAAAAACGTAGCTTTTATTATTATAATCAACATGTTTTTTGTTTTAATTTTTTAGGATACACAACCGATTCTTTGCTATAAATCAACTGAAAATCAAACTTTGGCCAACAATTAAAAATAATAACCGTTTACGGTATTTGTATTTTTGTCACCGTCCACACATGTAAAAGGCGTTATTAGACTTCTTGAGATGGTTACTTAAAATATCTTTAAAGCTGCTGGTCATAGTTAAACAAACTCGTTGGAAATCAGGGACACAAATGAAACGTACAAATATTTCAAAGAAAGTTTGAAAAACCGTAGCTTTCATCATTATAATAGATTTCATGAATTAGAAGGTAATTTAAAGATACACTATTCTCACATTTAAAATGTATTAAAAATATTTATAATTGCTACTCTTTGTAAATATATCTAAAACAAATTTTGTCTTCACACAAAGTAGAGTTGTTGTTTTTAAACCCTACACACTATAGGTGGTAACAATATGAATATAGTGTCATTAAAAACAAACTGGCATTTCTTTTAAGAAGAGACTAACTTTACTTGACCTGTAATAGGGAAACGCAGATTCCATACATAGTTTATTCATTCTTTTATTCAAACTAGCCATATTCGATAAGGATTTCATAGATTTTGAAAATTTAATGCAATTAGAATATTTTACTTAAGAATGCGCATATTATACTTTTAAGGATTTAATGTACGCTGCCGATCATGGTTAAGAAACTGATTGTCTCTGCCTTCATACGGGTCTCAAAATTCATATATCTTTCAAGATATTAATTGTTTTTTCAGACATCACGGTATTAAGAATATATTAACCTTTTACCCCATGAGCATATTGCGAAAAATGGCCGTTTTCATTGAAAAGCCCTCTGTAACAAGTTAAAACCGCTATGAAACTATGAAAAATGCTTCAATACTAATGAAACTTAGCACAAATGTTGACTACACCATAGCCTCTGTAACAGCATGCTCAATTGTAAATTTTCTGTTACCATGGCAACGGGGGGACGTCTCAAAATTGCCAAAAATCACTATTTTGCATTGTTTTTTTCCATCAAAACTGATTTCAAAGTACTGCAACTTCTCAATGAATTGAGATAGAGTAAAAGGCTTTTCAGCGTCGGTTACTAGTTACCCTAAGATTGACCTGAGGCCATTTTTAGCCTGTCACATGTCCAAAATTTTCTTGGCGATGAGGGGGACTCCGCCCCCTTCAAACCCCCCAAACAGAAGGGGGCACATCCTCCTTCTGGCAACCCCCTGATGTAATATTTGGATGGGGGACGGCGCCGAAAAAGTGGTAACTTTTTTTAACATCATTTCTCAAACAAAAACAGTGTTTAGGGCCTAAATAGGGCATTTCTTCACTGTTTGAGAACTCAAAAGGGGGGGGAGCCGTCGAAACACGCTTATATAAGGGAAAAGATTAACAAAAAATTATGAAAATCCTTGGAATTACACAAAAACTAGATTTTCCATGTTAACACATGCCCTAACACTGAAATTTGGTGTAAAATTGTTGTTTTTTGACATTTTTTATTTTTTTAATTAACCTTTTACTCCGTGAGCATATTTTGAAAAATGGCCGTTTTCATTGAAAAGCCTCCTGTAACAAGTTAAAACCGCTATGAAACTATGAAAAATGCTTCAATACTAATGAAACTTGGCACAGATGTTGACTACACCATAGCCTCTCTGTAACAGCATGCTCAATTGTTACCATGGCAACGGGGGACGACTCAAAATTGCCAAAAACCACTATTTTGCATTGTTTTTTTCCATCAAAACTGATTTCAAAGTGCTGCAACTTCTCAATGAATTGAGATAGAGTAAAAGGCTTTTCAGCGTCGGTTACTAGTTACCCTAAAATTGACCTGAGGCCATTTTTAGCCTGTCACATGTCCAACATTTTCTTGGCGATGAGGGGGACTCCGCCCCCTTCAACCCCCCCCCCCTAACAAAAGGGGGCACATCCTCCTTCTGGCAACCCCCTGATGTAATATTTGGATGGGGGACGGCGGTGGTCACTTTTTTAACAACATTTCTCAAACGAAAAACAGTGTTTGGGGCCTAAATAGGGCCTCAAAGGGGGGGGGGGCAAAAAGCCGTCGAAACACGCTTATATAAGGGAAAAGGTTAAGAATACGAACACGCTGATTTTTCTGTATTGAAAACCTGAGTCTTACCATTAAATGCAAATCATTCAATTCCTTATTTTATAATTAAGGTTGATGATTATATCAAGTGCTATAATGTCATAAACTAAACCTTCTAAACAACAGACTCATTGTAATAGAGTATTGTCATAGCACAATTCAGCTATATACAAGTTTTGTAAATGTACAAAGAGAATAAAATACAACAACAGAATGACTCATCGATTAAAAGGAAGCTAATTTACATATATGTCTGTGGCATTTGATCTATGGCTTTTAAAATTACATTTCGTCAGGACAGAATATAAAAATTTGAATATTTCTCTAGAGAAATGAAAATAGAAATGTTTATATGAAATAACAGCAGACACGCTTGAACTAAGTCTGTTTGTAAGAGGCAAAGCATTGTGTTATATAGCACCAGTACAATCGCCAAAAACGGAGATTATTAGAATCGATAATCCCGATTAATAAGAAAAACATAATAACATAATCATATAAAAATAAAGAACGGGACAATCTTTTACCTTCCATTATGGGTTTTCGAGAACATTTATATTTCATTATAAAATTGAATTAATACCATATGTAGAAAAGAAAAAAATATATAATGAAGATCGTTTTATCAAGAGTTAATAAAATCATTGCAATGTGTTAGGTTAAAGGACATTTCAAATTCGCACGAATTTCGTATTTACACCAGAAAATAAATATGACCGTACTAAAAACAACAAATTTCACGGTTTTAACATTTCCCACATGTCCATCCCATCATCTCATACATTGTTATAATTACATTGTGCCATTTTGTTATCGAATTCTGCAACAAATACAGCAATTCCTTTTTTAAAGATGTGACACTGGTGGCATAGGTTTCTGCCTGTACACAAAACAATAAATAAAAATATGAAAAACAAACAAAAAACGTTCGTGGGTTAAAGATTGTGTCACTATCAAGTTCCGATTAGAAGGCTGGAAAGAACAAAGAAAGAACGAAAGAAAGAAAGAACGAAAGAAGGAAGAAAAAAAGAAACAAACAAAGAAAGAAGAATGAATAAATAACACCGCTCACTTAAACACTTAAATTGTACATGACTAATAATACATCTGATAATAGACTAATGAATTAAGTCACTATATGTAATGTTCTGCAATTGTGCCATAACATAGGCACTTCTTTTTGTAAATATTTCTTGTTTTAATTCATATGGGCTACAATCTCCTCTCTGCACAATCCTGCATTGCACAGATGTTTTCATTTAGATTTTCACACTGAAAATAACAGATGCTTTTAATATAACATATATCGTCTTGTTATATACGTAATTATTGAGTACCGTGATTGGCTTGATATATTCAAATAAAAACTCCACAGATGTTTTCATTTAGATGTTCACACTGAAAAAAACCCAGATGCTTTTCATATTACATATATCGTCTTATTATAGACGTTATTATTGAATACCGTGATTGGCTTGATATATTCATAAGACTCTGTGTGCATCTGTTATTGCATACGGAAGGAAAAGGTTTTAACGATATAGTGATAAGCGCTAATGAATTGTTTTTAATGTTGTTTTTGCCTTGCTACTTTCCGCTCCAAATGAACTACAAAACGGAAATGATATCTAATGTTTTGTAATATATGTTATACATTTTGACTGATATTCTTCTCAAAATAAATTTGAATTTCATTCGACGTTCATAACTATTTTGTATGTACAAGGATTATTACCAGAAAAACAAATTTTTTCTAGATGTTTTTATGGAATAGCTGTCCTGACAATGAGCAATATATTCACATTATTTATTCATAGCGGATCAGAGACAATATAAACCGTGCCACAAATCATACGAGAAGAACATGTTAATTTTTACATTTGTCTGTGCGATATTGAAGTTTGGCTCCTAAAATCATCTTTATGACTTTCAGATTTTGTATTACATTAGCAAATTTACAATATGGTTTGACACTGACTTTTTATGGTGAATACTTGATGTAATTTACGGTCGATTGATATATTCAAAAGTTAGACATCAATATGAATGGGAGGTGTCACATGAAACATTAAAATTTATTTGCCTTGGAGTTAGTTGATCCCAATAATTTTAGTGTTGATGATTGAATACTGCATAATCCAGTGCTAGTGTGCGTGACAGATATTGCGTATTACATTTAATTTTTATCTCTCATTAACAGACCCAGAAACATTTTGCGTCGTTTGCCTTGTTCTATAGTTATCTTTCCTGTTTCAGATTGTTTACAGATGAATACCAACACATGAACACGCCTGAAATGAAATTAATCATTGTATATACCTTTGAAACTTTTAAACAGAATATAAGTTTAAATATATACGTTTTGTATAAACTGTCAGCCCATCTTACATACAAAAGTATAGGATTGAACGTGTTTCAACAATCATAACATTTATTAATATTTTTAGGTAAATAACCAAAACGTAAAATGTATCAATATGTTCTTCTTTGTCAACATACGATTTTTCAAAACGGTAATTACAAGTCATTTTGTAGTTTTAAAAAAACCCACAGTCTTTAGAATAGCATGAACATCAATACAGTGTTGTTATTAACTAGGGGAACTAGTAGATAACAATAAAATATATATTGCATATTTGTCAAATAATACGGGTAGATCATTTATAAACAACGCAACAACATAATTTGCGAACAGCAAACCAGCAAACATCGATCTATGAAGAATCATGTTGAATGCACTCGCTTTTCTTCTACGTTTTTTTTTAAATATAAATTAAAATGTATGGAATGATTTGCTTAAAAGTTACAAAGTCCCACGACATCTTTTGTGTTCACATCAAAATAAAATACTAGTAATATTTACGACATGTACACATTTAAGTCTAAATACAGTAATGTAGTGATTTATATTAAATAGTATTTTTAAAACTTAACAGATTTTGTATTCTATTTGTTTTTATTGTAAACGTAAATAAAAGACATCAAATGCAAGGCATAAACACATACGTTAGCTACATGTAGTCGGCATTGATTTTGGTTCTATTGCCACTTAATTAACTGCAAGTGGTTAAATTAGATTGGTTTATTATGACCTCTGATCAGCTTGTGTCAAATACAAAATGATTGTCATTGTTAATAAAAACAGTCAATTTATAATAATTCTATGAAATGCATTTTTTTAAAGAACCGTTTGCGTTCCATACTTATGATTATAACGACACCTTATAGCTTATTGTCATATACAATTTATTAATGTAAAGGGGTATTTTTACAACGGCATCATCTAAGATATCTACTTTCCCAAAGTGACTGTACACATTTCTAGTTGATCTTTTTATACGGTCGTCACATCGTATGAGGTCATTATTCATTTGTCTCCTCAAATCCAATATTAAGACAGATTCTTTTCTTGGCTTTTCATTTTGCCTTTCATCCATAATGCAGTTGTCAGTCAAAATGCAAATTGATGAAGAATGTCGTAATTACTAGATCCTACGAACTCTTTTGTAGGTGGCGTGATGTAACAAGAAATATCATATAAATCAGTGTGCTTATTTGATGAGACCATAGCTTAAATAAAAACACATTTGAGATTTTAAAATCCGCAATTTGTTTTTAAAATTATATAATATTTGTACATGAAAAAATAATTACTATTTAAGAATTATTTATATGCTTATGATGCTGCAAATTTATTTTATAGAATCCAGT
Source organism: Ruditapes philippinarum (assembly GCF_026571515.1). NCBI lineage: Eukaryota > Metazoa > Mollusca > Bivalvia > Venerida > Veneridae > Ruditapes > Ruditapes philippinarum. The sequence continues at coordinate 66,846 of NW_026865833.1, read as the reverse complement.
TTATAAATACATGCCATAATGCACATACAATATTTAATTTTATATTCGCATTTGAATTATTTTTATCAAATTCAAAAGTTTTCCATGAAGTGCATTTAAATCGGCTAGAAAATCACCACAGGAACATTCATTTGTTTTAAATGATGGAACCATGATAAATATACTATGTACATAAAATGCTGCAAAAATTTAAAAAGAGCATCCAACAGCAACCTATAGATTTAAATAACTTGAAATTAAACCGGGAATTTCTAAGCTCCCAACTTGTTGATACATTTTATACTGACATAGTAAAATTCTTTTTAATTCTGATTTTGTTTGAATTTCATCAAGTTTAACTATATATAACTTAAAAGAAACCATTTTTATTTTGCATTCAAAATACATTCTGACGGTTTTGTAAACCAAAACGTAAAAACTCTTTGACATACTAGCATGATAAATACAGAACCAAGTAATGTTAATAATAATAATAATTATAATAAATAATAATTGTAATGTAAATAATTCTGTTTTATTTAATAACTAACAGCTACTAAATTGTCTTTAATGTCAGTAACAATGATCGATTGTTATTGCGGAATTATATTAAATTATATATCGACATGTGCGTGTTATTTGTTGTTGGAATTGATTCGTTTCATGCTGAGGTACTTTTGAATGTTACATTTTCGCTCAACTTATGACAAGAAAACGAAAAAAGGACAACATATCGCCGGCTACCGATAACAAAGAGCCTAAACGAAAAATGGCGACCAACACAAACTTTCCAAATAATTCAACCCAGCCAAATGTAAGTCAAGTTGGTCAATCATTTATGTTGCCTCCCATCCCTCCTATGTATTCATCACCAACGTATTACATGAACCCACAGACTTCTCCGATTCTTCAACAACCCCCACCCCCTACTTCGACGATGAATGTTGACATGTTACAATGTATAATACAGCGTTTAGATAGCATGGACTCTAAATTAGGTCAACTTTCTTCAATACAAGCAAGCGTGAATAAGATAACGGACCGCTTGAACAATATGGAGCAAAAGATTACCGATATGGAACACAGTCAGAGTTTTATGAGTGACTAGTACGATAAAGTCATGTCTAGCTCTAATGTAAACAAACATAACGTATCAAGTTTTAGAGGCGGCGTTGATGTACTTACGGCTGAAAATAGAAAGCTGAAATCTAACAATAAAACCGTCGCTGAATCTATTTTGGACCTTAAATGTCGCTCCATGCGGGACAACTTACTTTTTTTTTAGAATCCCTGAGGGATTTTCGTCTCTGACACCGACAGTCCGAGTGAAGAAGTCCCAAATACTAGTTCAAGCCTATCAAATGAAAAATGTGCTGAAAAGGTGTTTGTTTTCTGTGAAAAGATTTGGAAAAAAGATAACTCAAAATCCCGTATTAATATAATCAGAGCGCACAGAATTGGCAAGATTACCAGTGGAAGAGCAAGACCTATTGTTGCCAAGTTTGACAATGATTCAAAATTTTTGAGTAAAGATGCGCTTAAAGGTGCTAAACTACAGATGACTCCGTACAATGTGACTGATCAGTACCCGCAAGAAATTAAGGATAGACGCAAAGAACTCATCCCCGTGATGTTAGAGGCTAGAATGGCAGGTAAAAAGGCTGTTTTGGTTAGAGATAAATTTACATCAATAACATCATATATACAGGTGACAATTCTCAATAGGAAAGCAGAGAAAAGTATGACACGTTAAGCATTGTTTCTTGGAACATAGAAGGCTTAAATACATGTATAAGTGACGATGACTTTTTGAATTTTGTTTTGGATTATGATGTAATCTTTTTAAGTGAAACATGGCAAAAAACTATCGAAAACTTTTCATTAAATGGATATTCATCAATTTCTGTTCCAAGACATGCGAGTATAGGTTCAAGAAGAGGACACGGTGGTGTTTGTCTTTTTTATAAAAATAGTTTAAGTAACGGAATTTCTTTAATTGAAAGTGATAACTCTGGTTTTATATGGATCAAGTTATGTAAAGATGTTTTTGCGTTTGATAATGATCTATACATATGTTTTGTGTATATACCACCTAGTAATTCTGTGTATTTTTTGTCTCATGAAATAGGATTTTTTGAATTATTAGAAAGTAAAATTAGGAAATTCCAAGCATTGGGTAAAGTGTCAGTCATTGGTGATTTAAACTCTAGGTGCGGAGAGCGTATTGATTTTTTGCAAAATTCTTGTGATTTTGAAAAATATATAACAGTATTAGAAAATAATGAATTTGACAGTATGACCTATAACCTCCCTGTTAGATTTTCTATGGACAAGACTGTAAATTACTCGGGCAATAAGTTATTAGATATATGTTTATGTAGTGACTTAAAAATCGTTAACGGCCGTATTGGTGATGATGCGGGTGTAGGCAGTTATACGTTTATGTCAAACGTTGGGTATAGCCTAATTGATTATGTTTTAATGTCATGTGACTTTTTTCATTACATTGAAGATTTTATTGTTCATGACATGAATCCATGTTCTCACCATGCACCTATACAGATAAATTTGTGTATAAAAAATCATTGTGAAAAGTCCTTAGGTAAGGACACCTTTGTTGACAAAATCGTGTGGAGTAATGCAAAATGTTTAGAGTATAAAAATTTAATTGACCTAGAAAAAAATAACCTAGAAAGTATTGTTGATTATATTATTTTTTCCAATACAGACATAAATTCTGGGGTAGATCAATTTGCAGATATCCTTTACAAATGTGCATATAGCGTTTTCGGTAGGTCAGTAAATGTGTCAAATTCTAATCGTAAACGCAAATTTAAAAGCCCGTGGTTTACGCAAGAATGCGAGACGGCTAGACGTGAATTTCGTTCAGCCACGAAGTTATACAAAAGCAATAGATCTACTAATAACAGTAACATTCTTCTTGAAAAAAGACGCATTTACCGTTACACCAAACGTAAGGCTAAAACGAAATTTAAGGCAAATCAAAAAAATAATTTGCATAAATTAGCTTCCACACAACCACAGCAGTTTTGGAAAGAAGTAAATAATTTAAAAGCTAAAAAATCAAAAAACAATAATATAAGTTCTGAGGAATTTTTTAATCATTTTAAAGACATTTTTTCGGATGATTTAGATTTTTCGAATGATGATGTTGAGAATATTTTGTCTAATAATAGCAACGTAACTAATGTAGAGCTGCTCGATAAATCATTTACTATAGAAGAAGTTCTTAAAGCAATGTCGACATTAAAGCGGGGAAAAAGCGGGGGTATTGATTGTTTAATTCCTGAAATGTTTATTGACAGTAAAGATTTGTTAGCCCCATTATTATGTAAACTTTTTAATCATATGTATGTAAATTGTATATATCCAGTTAGTTGGGCAAAGGGCGTGATTGTCCCTGTTCCAAAAAAAGGTGACCAAAACGATGTTAACAATTATAGAGGTATTACTCTCACTAGTATTTTCTCAAAAATATTTTCAGTTTTGCTAGATACAAGGCTTCGCTCATGGGCAGAATCAAATGAATTATTATCTGATTTTCAATATGGTTTTAGAAAAAACAAAAGCACAATTGATTGCATTTTTGTTCTAACTTCGATTATAGATAGAGTTATCTCCCTCGAAAAAAGAAAGTTATACTGTGCTTTTGTTGATTTTAAGAAAGCTTTCGATGTTGTATATAGAAATGGTTTATGGTTAAAGTTATTAGAATCAGGTGCTTCGACAAAATTTGTTAAAATGTTGCAAAAAATGTATGAAAATGTGAAAAGTTGTGTACGTGTTAATGGTATGTGTTCTGAAAGTTTTGATAGTGTAAAAGGTGTTAAACAAGGCGAGCCTTTATCGCCTTTATTATTTCTGTTTTTCATAAATGATATGTATCAATGTATTCTTGATGACACAATAGATTCGTTTTGTTTAGAGGAACTGAAAGTTTTCTTATTACTTTTTGCGGACGACACTGTGTTAATGTCATATTCTTCTGAAGGGCTTCAACGATTGTTAAATAATTTACTTGTGTATTGTAACAAATGGGGTATAACAGTTAACATTGATAAAACAGTTGCTATGGTTTTTAAAAAGGGAAATTATCCAGAACATTTTGAAGTATTTTATAACAATTGTAAGCTCAATATTGTACGTACTTTTACATATTTAGGTGTAACGTTATCTTCTAACGGATGTTTTTATCAAGCTCAGAAGTCATTATCACAACAAGCACAAAGAGCATTGTATTCTCTTAATTCATTATTCGATGTTGTATCTTTTAATATTTCTGAAAAGATTAAACTCTTTGATTCGATGGTTTGCTCTATTTTGAATTATGGTTGTGAAGTGTGGGGTTTTCATAAGGCACCAGATATTGAAAAGGTTCACATGAAATTTTTAAAACAAACTTTACAAGTACGAACACAAACATCAAATGTTACATTATATGGTGAATTTGGAAGACTTCCACTATATTTTATGCGTAAGATAAGAATGATTAAATATTGGTTTAAGATAATGTCAAACACAGATTCTCTTATGTATAAAGTATTTATGAAGCATGATTTTAATGGTAATCCAGTAAATAAATGGTCTAAAAATGTTAAGAACATTCTAGATGAAACAGGTTTTTCCTACCTATGGAATAATTCATTTGTAACAAATTTACAGATTCAATGTGTTATTAGATCAATCTATGATCAGTATATTCAACAGTTTTATTCTGAACTTCGTAACTCACCAAAACTAGAAACATATTGTTTAATAAAAACAGATTTTTGTACAGAGAATTATTTTTCAAGTATCACTAATACAAATCACAGAATTGCATTTTCTAGGCTAAGATGTTCCGCTCACAATCTACTTATTGAAGAGGGAAGGCATAGAAATATTGACAGAAGACTTAGAATATGTACAAAATGTAATATGAGTAGTATTGAAAACGAATATCATTTTTTACTAGTTTGCCCTTTTTATAGAGAAATAAGAAACGCATGTTTGCCGAAATATTATTGTCATTGGCCTAATTTGAACAAATTTAAAACTTTATTATCTAGTACTCAGAGTAGCATTTTAAACAAAACCTCAAGATATATATATTTAGCTAATGTTAAAAGAAATATGTAATGACCATATTGCATTTTTTCACCATTTTTTAAAATGAGTTTGTAATTATTGTTATACCTTGTTAACAACTTCCTGCATTGTGTTGATATTGTAAAATAATACAAAAGAATTAAATAAGACTAATGTCATTTATTGACTAATCAATTATTAAATGTATGTATTATCTACAGCTGTAACTTTATAATAACATACTTTTCTCAATTGTACATTATATCCGCCATACAGTTGTGTATTGGCGATGAACATTGTATATGTTTATGCCAAATAAATATTGAATTGAATTGAATTGTATGCTCAGATTGCAGTTCCTTGTTTATTCAATAGGGATAATTGAACATGTTTGTTTTGTATTGAAGAGTAGCTGTTGGGCGTTGGTAAATACACCTGAAAATGTGTAGCTTGTATTCCTCCTTTTGCTGACATAGGATTATAAATTAGGCATTTTTTTGAAAATGTTTGAAATATTGAATACTAAGAAGTATAAAACTGAAGTCTTACTTGATAATGCGTCTGCTTTTATAAATAGTGTTGCATAATACATTAAAACTTATATGCTGTTATTCAGTTGTCGCAATAAATTTCTTACAAGTTAACTTATTACATCTCATACAAAACAACATTTTGAAACATGATATTTCTTAAATCTATTCATTTTTTCAATGGGCTCAATTGATGACGGTGAACTGTTGATAAAGGTCTAAATTCTAAATTTATGCTGATAACATAAAAATCGTTTTGTTTTCCAAATTCTTCAAGCAAGATTATAAATTGATACATGTAAGCGTGGATCGCTTAAATTTTCTTGCTTGTTATCGTTCATACTTGTTTGTCTTTTTTACAACTTTTCACAAATAAAATATGGTGATTTATAGTAATGCGCTAGATATGGATAGGCTAATTAAATTATATAATTTTAAGTTAATTGTTCTGAGTTGAAAATGTTCTATAAGCATGTATTAATAATAAGTCCATACTAATACATACGTTCAGAACAAAGACATGTTTTATTCGCATTTTCGGATTTTGTCTTTGCATAATATTGTGTCAACCTACGGCATACATAATTCGTGTTCGATATCACAGGCAAATCTAGTTTCCTCATATAAAACAGTTCCAATCCATTTTATTCAACAGAGAATATTCTAACCATAGCCAATAAAATGCTGTTTGTATCATTTTTTTTTTATCAAAATGCAGAATCTTTAATGTTGTTTAGAGAACCGCTTTATGAACTTTATGGTATTTCAAATTTTTATAATTATTCATGGCAGCTTATGGAGCTGCAAATGCACAATTCTGGACCTGAGCTTTTTCAGTCTATAATGATGACCTAACCATTTTCAACAATAATGAAGTATACAAATAGTTGTGTAACTAAAAATACCAAATCGCTTAAACATGATTTCACAAGGATATGAACAGATAATGAAACAATTAGTAAAAATGATATTTAAAATGACGCTTTAAATATGTTTTCAAGTTAATTAAATAAGAATAGAAATTGTAATAATTATAGAAACTATATATCCCTTGTATGTTATAAGAAAAGTCACGTTAATTGATTTGTCAATAATTTGCTAATATATTTCGTCTCATTTAAAATGGTTAATAGCTGTTTAAATCTTTTAAGGGCTTGTTTGTTTAACTTTCTAACAATTGTAAAGACCGGTGACACTAGTGTAATAACACTTTGACGTGACGTCATTTGCGTTATATACAAAAATAGCATAAGAGCGCGATAACGTGAGAACAAAATCCTTTTTGAAGAAGCACAGATTACAAGATTAAATTTTGTACATAAAACATGTGCGCAAAACATATGTCATTCCGTTAAGGGATATCAATGTTGCAAGTTTCTAACGGTATAGGCGCGTAAAAAACTCAACTAAACAAACCCGTTCAACTCTTCTATATATCGATTTTGTTTGCACTTAAAGAGAAGAGGTCTATACGCGACCCAGTTTTTTGTAGAAATGGAAGAATATTGACAACATTTGATTCAGAATCTAAAGGGAATGAGATAAAACATCTGTTTGGGAGTCAATTTACTTATACAATTGATATAATAGTTGAAAGAACTTGAAGCGAGCTTTTAAAAACAAATCAAACCACTTCAAGAAAACTGAATTATTCTTCACGTCGAAAAACCATTTACAACATTTGTTGTGTGATTTTTGTTTGTTTGTTAAGGCGTACATGATTGATTTCCTTAGAAATACGTAATGCTTTAAACAGAGCAAATTGTTACTGTACAAATAAAATAACTTGTGTAAATGATTAGCAAAATTCTCTAATCATTTTTTTAAAATTTCATTGAATTTTCATGCCAAATTCAATTTTGTTTTAGATTTCTAAATCAATAAATTGTGTTAACATATTTTGTGTATAATATTACAAATTCATAAAATGGCACGACAATATGGTACAAGAAATTATGGATTATTGAGCATTTTTTATACAATTGTCATTATTGAAGAATGTTAACAGAATGCAAATATTGGGAATAAAAATGATTCATAAATAAAACAAATCGCCGGCATTTACTCTAATATATTTTAGGAGTGGGTATTATGTAACCCATATACAGATGTTTTCATGTACTGTTTATTTTAGCCCTCTTGACATGATATATTATATTTGTAGTACTAATTCAATTTTTCCTTTCATACCACTAGTTATTAAATAAAATCACTAAGGTAACTACAACAAATTGAATTTTGAGTAGTTATAAAGTCTGAAGAAAATTAAATACGGGATAGATAACGCTTATTATAAAATTCACAATATAATTACCAAATAACTATATGATAGATCATAGGGGCTCAACGCTATGAAAATTTACACCTGTATCCGACACTTGTCTTCTCTGCAGGATGTTTATGATGCTTGTGCTCTTTTAACCTTTAACTGCATGAGCATATAGTTGAAAATGGCTGTTTTCGTTGAAAAGCCTCCTGTTACAAGTTCTATCTGTTATGAAACTATAAAAAACATGCTTTAATATTGATCAAACTTTGCATAAATATTGACTGGACCGTAGCCTGTGTAGCTACATGCTCAATCTTAAATTTCCTGTTACCATGTCATATTATTTATACGGATTATTGATATATAATGATGCCAAATTTTGGTAGTTTTGCACTATCGGAAAACATGAATTTAAAAAAAGCATGTTTACAAATCAGACATGCAAAGTATTCAGTTGCGAGTTTTAGTATATAAATAAGCAAGCCAAATAAAATTACTTGCACTTTGCATTTAATTATAAAACGTATGGCTGAGTAAGTACAGTCGAATCGTTTTCTACGTCTGACAATAACTTTGTAACTTTATGTGTTACCTCTTTTTTCTTAGTAGGGAGGGCGAATATAGTAATGCTAATGATCGTAATGATATTGGGGGTAAGTAGGGTAACATGCAAAACTATTCTAGTTTGTATTAAAAGAAATAGTCTTTAATTGTATAAAAGATCAGATATTTAATGACGTTGCAAAGCTTTTTGCTCAAATCGGTCTAAGAAAAGTATAAAAAAATGCGAATTGGATAATTTATTTCTGACTAGAAATATTATTGTCATTTGCATATCTATTTCTTTAAGTACCCAGATTTTCTATGTACGAATTTCAAATATTATAATGCATTATTTGCTTTCACATTTCAGTGAAGTTCCTTTAACTGCAAAGGTTGTTTTTGATGTTACAGTTTGTTCGTTTTATGACAGATATTAATAATATTTTGTCCTTTGAAGACGAACGTTGTCAAAAATTCGTATTGTCTTATAACGATAAAACAAAACGTCCAATCAAATTTGTTGTCAATGTTTCCGAAAAATCAAATGATTTGTCATTCATCTGTTTATTAGATCTGACATTTCAATATAGAAAATGTCACTCGGTCGTAGTTTGCGACGGGAAGTATTTATTAGATTGACTACCTTCTTGTATAATGTGACAAGTTGTTATTTTCATAGATGTATTGTTTTTATTTGGGACAAAACATACATAAGGATGGGACAAAACTTAAATAAGGATTGTTTTAATAATAGGGTCATATATTTAGTTTAAAACAAAAACGTAAAAAACTATCTGTGTATGTACATTTCTTTTTTACAAGTAAAAACTCTGACAACCGAACCCTGTCCGGACATGACCAAAAGTCCGATTTCAGAGGATTCCGGTTTTCACGGGTATTATACATTTATTAATAATTATGAAGTGTTAGAACAATGATTTTTGATTTTGATTTTTATATTTTCAACATTAATCTTTGGTCAATCACCATTAGTATAGACAATCCAATCTTTTGAAAAAAAAATATATTACTAATTCATCAAAACTTGAGAGCGAACCCTTGAGCGTTATGTCACTTTTAAAACAACAACAAACAACAAAACATTTTTTTTCGAATGATATATGGTACGATTTAGAAGCACTTTATGTTCGATAATACATTTACGCATTAAATAATAATACTAATATATAATTTTCGGCAAAATAGACAAATAAATATAACGATAATTAATAAAAAATAAATTAGGTAAAGATATGTATGTAAATATTTTCAAAAATCTTTGCGTAGCGACAAAGTCTGTCCAATGAATTAAATCAATAGAAAAGTAAGTATGATAGTATAACTGTTGTAAACTCATATACTGAAACCGAACGAAATTTTACATACTTATAATAGTATGTATACAAATATTCAAAATATTTAAGATATTGATTCTAAAAGTTGTTTTTTCTTCTCGTGATAATTTCGCTTATCTAACGAAAACATTGTTTATACGAACTACTCAATTTACATCAATGCTATATGAAAATGGAATTTTAATGCAGAATTAGTTGCGCGAGCGGCAGTTTCGATTTCATTCGCAGACAGATACATAGAGCTCTCTGGTGACATAGTGTGGCTCTAAGCGTAATTGATGACTTTTGAGATGGCGTTCAATATCCAATTTTGTCAAGATGAAAGTTAATAATGAGTTTATAGGCTTTATTCTCAAAAGACAAATATATTTTGCCATTGTTTGCAGCTTAAATTTAATGTCATTTATAATAGTATCCGATGACAATATAATTTACTTCGTGGCATTATGGTAGTTTCATTACATATAATTTTAATATATCTTACATCAATTATCAATTTTAGACAATTCGATGAATGCTCAGATTTCAAGCATTTGTCATGTGAAAAGAGGGCTCACGTAATTATCTTTTTAAATTTGTTGAACAGAACAGGGCTTTCTGAAGAAGATAACAACTCCACAACAAATATACAATTTTTACAAAGAAAAAATAAATACAATTTGTTGATACACTAACAGCTATGCATGTTAAAATCTAAAATATTCTATGCTTAGGCTGCCAATTTCCTATTCTGCACTATTTTACTTGAGGAAATAATAACATCTTATTGATGTAAAATAATCATCGTAATTCAAACTTAAAGATGAAGAGTTTCTATTACGTCAAATAAAACGAAACCTTATATAAAACTTATTGAATCTATTTTATTTTTTCATGTGAAATATGTTGTTATATTATTCATAACTTCGTCCAGAATTTTGCGCAGCTATTATAATACTATCATAAATTTCAAAAGCGTCTTCGTCTCTCTCAAAAGCCCATACTTTAAACATACAAATACCATTAAGAGGCGACTTGATTGTGTTCTTGCTAACTGATAAGCATTAGAAATTTAACATGAATTGCAAGCAAACGAGCCACTATCACAGCCCCTGTTACAGCGTTAAGTTTTATGCTATTGACTCAACAATATAAAACTGCTTTGATTGCGAATGATTTTATAGTCACAGTAAACACATTAAAATACTAGGATGATATATGACTTAAAGCAAAAACGTGAACTTCGTTTGATGTTATGATGAAAAATTGCTTTCATAAGCTTAAACGGACAGTTAACTTATTTTCAAGGTTGCTAAAAAATGTGTGCTGCATATTTAAAAAAAACTGCTTCTTTAACTGCTACTGGTCGGAGACCATCAACCGGACACTTTTGGGACATTTTTCCGTACAGGTTTCACAATTTTTAACCTAGAGACCAAAAGATTTTACACAGTCCAGTTAGGTTCTTCTCCTAACTAACAAACTAGTTTGTTTATTTTTGATTGGATTGACACTCATATCTGAGGCTCGACAAAGAGGGTATCAAAATTACCTAAATTGTCTGCACTACAGTACCATGTGTCTGGACAGATATGTACATGACGTGATTTAATTCAGATAAAAGCTTGGGTGTTTTGATATTTGATTTTTAACATGATGTACAATATTTCAGCAACAAATGCTGAAGTTTTGGATATTCTATTGTTTACTCTGCAAATGTTTATATCTGGTATATGAGGTCAGCCATTGCTTACTTGACCCCCAAATTTCAACGTCAACATTTTTGAAATAGACATTAAAATATTACCATTTACGGAGTTTGAAATAAATTTATTTACTTAATTTTAGAAGAAACGTACATTTATTGTTGATAAAAAGTGACTGACAACCACTGAAGAAAGAAAATACTAAATTAAGCATTTTCTGGGCCGTCCGGGTTTGGTGGTTGTCCGGTTTTGGTGGTCCCAAACCAGTAAGCACGAAAGAAATTTTTAAACGAGTCTGGGTTTTTTTCAAGCTACATATTTTAAAATATATACAATTACATAGATTCACTTCAATGAGTTTAATTGGCTTGGATATCTGAGAAAAAGTATTTCGAAATTTGTAAAAAGGAGCTACATATAACCTTATGGCTTATTTCCATTCCTGGCATATCAAAATGAATGCTTACTTCACTTTAAATCACAAAATTTACACACAAAATATTTTCTTTTTAAACTTAATGACTCATATAAAATAAATTCTAAGAAGGGGCATTCTGTTTTATGAACATTTTTCAATATTCGTTAACGTACAATAGGGTTAAGCCGATACACATTAGAAAATAATTCTAAACTAGAAAAGTGTCGTCACGCCACGGATGCCCCCACATGCAGCCACATTTTTAGATGTTATAATAGTTTGTTCCAACTTTGTTTCCACAAACTATTTTTTCAAATACTCAAGAGAGATATCTTTGTACAAAATCATTGAACCATGACCAAATTCAAACTTGAACTGCTTATTCCTAAGATATATCTATATGTCAAATTTGAGTTGAATGTGTACAACTATTGGGAAGATAATGAACGGAAACTGAAAATGTCCCTTTTTTCAAAATTCAAGAGAGATAACTCAGCTATCATCAAACCATAACAACATTTGAACATGGCCAGTGTATTGTTATGAAATATCCATATGTTAAATTTGAGTTTAATATGTACGACTCTTGGAAAGATAATGATCGGAAACTGAAATTTTCCTTTTTTTTCAAAGTCAAAAGGGCATAACTCTGCCAAAAATCATCCAACCATGACCTAATTCGAACTTGATCTGCACACTCTTTTGACGTATCTTAATGTCAAATTTGAGTTGAATGTGTAATACCGTTGGGGAGATAATGAACGGAAACTGAAAATTTCATATTATTTCCAAAGTGAAAGGGGCATAACTCTGTCAAAAATCATCGAACCATAACCAAATTCGAACTTTTTTTTTTTTAATAAATTTTCTTTATTATCCAGTTCGTACAAACAATACATTTCATACATTATACAAATTTACAAACATATTACAAATTGTTTAATTGCAAGAATAAACAATGGTTACATCAGAAAAAAAACTTTAATAAAAGACTAAGTAGATTTAAACTGATTTAACATGGTTGTAAAAATGGAAAAGTAATCTAGAATATGATATATGTAATTTTAATTATTTATAGTTATGTTTTCATTAATAAAAAAGAAGCGTTTCATAGTAAGCGTGTAATTAATATTTTATAGACTCCAGCCAGTCGCATATTTTTATGATGTGAATATGTTCCATTTGTTGTTATGGACATCGACCTTATTTTTCATTTCAGCAATGAGTCTTTTCTAAACTAAGTTTATATCTAAAATAATTTAAAAATTCACTGAAGTTTGGTATGGTTTTCTGTATTTATTTTTTAAATATAAAATATTTACCTAAGAGTAAAATATAGTTAATGCAGTTTGATTTCATATTATTTTGAATATTCACATTACACAAACTGACAGTTTCGTATGATACCAAAGTTGTGTCTGTAGAATATTTTTGATTGTAGAAAAATCCTGATTTGACACCAAAATGGTTGTATTTTTGAGCATTCCCAATATAGATGTACATTAGATTCTGGTGCCGAGTTGCAAAAATCGCATAACATTGACTCCACCATATTATATTTAAAGAGTTTTTCATTGTTTGGCAAAATACGCATAAGATATTTATACTGAAAAACTTCGAAGTTTTGGTATCAATCGTTATGTTTATGATTTGATGGAATATATTTTTCCATTCAAAGTTGCCTGAGAGTTCAGCTTCCCATTTGTTTTCTTGATGATTGTTTGTTGTTGTTTTCTTTTTGAATAAGCATAGTATAAATAAATCGGCAGGTTTTTAATTTGAGGTTTAAATTTATCAATTAAGTAGTTATTACCTTTTGTATTGTATCCCTTCAGATTTTAGTTTTTATTTTCAATCTTTTGGTATGCATTTTATGAGTTGATGATAGTTTAAAAAGTTTGATTGGGCTATGCCATAAAGGTTTTTGGATTTCGTTAAAGCTATAAAAATTTGTTTTTTCCTATAATCGTATATATGTTCGATGAAGATTACGCCTTTTTCCATCCATTCACAGAAAACAAATGGTTTGTTACTTAGTTTAATATTCGTGTTGTTCCATATAATTTCTTTACCAACATCAGTTATTTCTTTATTAAAGTTTGCATACGACCAAGCACTGAGTACGTCTTTTTAAAAATGTAGATCTAATTATCTAAATTTTCAATATCTTTTATGTTTAGATTACATTTAAATATGAATTGTTTTTTCCATATCTATTTAACATATTTTCATTATACTTTAAAACCCATTTTGAATGTTGCTGCATTTTTTTTTTGAATGCGTTTAACCCAGGAGCATTTTAAGGAATATATAAAACTTTCAACGTCTAACATTTTAAGCCCCATGTCGGTTATCTTGAATGATCTTATCTCTTGATATTTTGTCTGGTTTGTTGTCCCATAGAAAGTTAAACATGAGCTTTTTTTATTTTATTTATGATTTCTTGGTCTGGGTTATGTAAAACTGTGAGAGGATAAATAAGTTTGGGTATTGCAAAAGTTTATTTTTCCAAAAAGACTTAGTTTCCATCGTTTCCATTTATGCAAACATTGATCGAACTCTTTCAGTTTAGGTGTTAAATTAATATTAAGCATTTCGTCTAAATATTTTATTAGTGAAAGTTATACCGAGCGTGCTAGCTTTTTCAGATGTCCATTTAAAATTATTGTCATTGCAGAAATTGATATGAGTATTTCTTAAACTTCCAAGTTTTAAAACAGTACATTTATCTTTATTCAATTTAAGGCCTGATATATTTGAAAATTTTTTTAGTGTTGAAATAAGTGTTAGAAACGATCTTTTTTCTCCATCAGTTATAAAACATGCATCATCGGCAAAAAGTGTTTGTTTTAGTTCAATGTTTCCTATCTTAAAGCCTTTAATATCTTTATTTTTGGTAACTTCATTTGAGAGTAATTCTATACAAATAATAAATAGGTAAGGAGATAAAGGGCACCCTTGTCGCACGCCTTTTTCTATTTTAAAGAAACTGGATAGATGACCATTATTATGTATACACGATTTAGCATCTTTATAAAAAAGGCCAACCCAATTTATAATATGTTGAGGTAATTTCAATTTCAATAAGCATTTTTTCATAAAAATATGGTCAAGACTATCAAAAGCTTTTTTAAAATCAGAAAAAAATATTAACCCTTTTTCAAATTCGAACTTGACATGCCCATTCCTTTGACGTATCCATATGTCAAATATGAGTTGAATGTGTAATACCATTGGGGAGATAATGAACGGAAACTGATAATTTCATCAAGGGGCATAACTCTGTCAAAAAAGCATCGGACCATGACCAAATTCAAACTTGACCTGTACATGCTATATTTTTCATGATATATCCATATGTCAAATTTGAGTTGAATGAGTGCAATCGTTAGTAAGATAATGAACGTAAACTAATGATGACGGAATGACAGAATGACGAAAGGACGGAAGGACGAATGATGGAAGGACGGAAGGACGGAATGACGGAACAGGGTTTCATTTAAATGAGAAAAAGCGTGAATGTGGCAAACAACAAACACATTGTAATAAATGAATTTGCTCTAGGTTCAAAATACATCCGAAGCAAGGCAATTAATTGTTGGAAAATTATTGTTAATGTTGTAAAGGGAGTGGGGCATGAGTGAAACCATTGTCAAACTTATTTTAAATAGCTGCGACATATTTTGTTCCGGAACATTTTATTCTTTTTATCTTTATTATGTATATTTGTATATATTAAATTACACAGACTCAGACAAAATTTCAATAACGACCACACAGTTAACATAATGTTACTTTATTAAATGTTTATACAACATTTCAACAGATATAGCTTAAGCTTTTACACTTTAATTGCTGCTAAATAGGAGTTAAACACTGATAAGGATATTGAGTTCCGATTCAACATTTTTGTGGTATAAACAAACTATATAATTCTAAATGTAACTCGTCGGATGCTTATTTTACAATTGTTATTACAGGAAAACAGATTGATTGTGAGAGTAATGAGACCTTCCTAATTTCGGCAACACTTTCTTGTTACAGAAATAAATAAAAAGAATACATTATTATAATTGTGATAATTTTAAAGAACAAGTACACTTGACACCCTGTACATAAAATGGCAATTCCACCTGCATTGATAAACACTGGACTTCTTAGGTTTTCTTTTGACAACCGAAGAGATATTATGATTTCTATTTCTTACAAAATTGCATAAATGCCAAAATGACACATATTTGCGTGCAGTTATGCACTTTTGTCATGAACCTAATCATAAGGAAATTATCATTTAATTATAACTGATAACATTTTTATTGTCAAACACCGAATTTTCTTTGTTTGAAAGTTTTAAACGCTTGAATATAAAAGCGTAAAAATTTTAAATAGCGTGTGCGTGAAGACGAGACTTTATTCCAGTTATATTAACAGCTTGTTAATATTATTAGACCGCGATACCAAACTGGAATTGTAGTTATGACGCTTGAGATGAATTTATATTTATAAAACCAAGAAAATTAGTTGAAACCAGCACATTCTGCTTTTATGAAAGTATGTTAATTTTTTTCAATTTTTGATGTTCGGACTATTTCAAATTCCCCAAAATGGCATTGATTCTATTTTGCATTCATTAAAATTTCCGAATGAAACATTTTGTTTAACATTGAAAGTCGCTGCAGGTTTTTTGACAATCAGTGTATCAATGTCAATCAATTTGCATTGAATAAAATATAATAGACAAATCAACAAGGAAGGCGGAGTTCAATGAACGCAACCCCCACATTAAGCCAGCAACAAGAACCAGCGTCTTCGTATTTCTTTTCTTTGCACTATTACAAATATCTATAAATAGAGTTTTTTAAAATGTTAAAATTATATGTTTTTAGAGTTTCTAATTTTGTTCCTTTGGCAATGCCAATATAATGATTACAAATCATGTGTGAATACGTTGAAAAAATTATGTTTTGTTGTGATCTAAGTGTAATCATTATGCAACAAATACGTTCGACCCAATAGAATATTACGACACCAAAACCTGTTCAGAAAAATATTATACAAAAACACCATTAGCACTTCGTCATATTGTTTGTATCTCTCAAAGGACAAATGTTCTATACTAAAAGGTTTAATCCATGTCATGTTTCTCCATTTTTCTTTTCCGAGTAGTCTCCGAACAATTGGAACAATGACACTTGACATATTTAGCTTATTATGATAGTACAATTTTTCATTCAAATGCGAGTTCTATTGATTTTTCGTATTCTATTCACTTCAAAACTTGTTTAAAATGCTTGGAAAATACACATTGAAATAAATAACCTATATTTCTATTCGGTACCACTACTCTTTTCATTAATTCCCAGAATATCAGAATGAAATAAACATCATTCAAAATAATGATATATAGCTTATGCGGATTGCGCTGAAGCGTAGTATAAGGTGTTAATATGAAGTAAAATGGATGTTTGTGTTAATAAGATTACAGAGATATGAAGTCTTAATGTTCCAAGACTAAGCTAATTGTAACTTTCGAGATCAATTGATGTTATTAAGTTGTTTTTAACATTAAATAAAAATAAGGAATTGTTTCCCTAGCTCTTAAGCAAATGAATTATACATTCACATATTAATTTCACATTATTTCTTCTAAAGAAATAATAATGTTGTTTTTTTCATTTTTCTTCACATTCTTTGTATGATAAAGAATACATGCAGGACTCCAAATTTCTAGAAACATCAATACTTATCAATCACTTTTATTGTTCGACTCATGAAACATTCGTAGTTTCTACATATTTACATTTTAGATGATCAAACGTGATTAGTTACATGCTACCCAAGTGAAGCGAGGTTAAAATGACGTAAAAGGCATACTTCCACATCAAGTCATCGTGCACTCTAAGAGTTTAAAAACAAAACAAAAATCTAGAAAGTTGTCGACTCATCAGAAGCAGTGAAAACAACAATACAGTATATAAATTACAGGAATATGTTCTTGAGAGATTGTTTTATGGTGCAACACCTCTTACGCCTCCTAGCATCAGCTAAACAGGAACGTGCTGGTAATATCCTCCTAAAGCACTGAGTAAAATAGCATGGCTTGTGCGATGTTGACATTTTCAAAGTGATTTCAAATTAACAATTTGTTTTTACCGAACATTTCAATCTGATTAACTTGCGAAATCAAATGAGATATTCACCATGCTTTTTGTTACACGTTTCTGCTCATTTTCAATCGAAACAAGTAATCGTTTGTTGTTTTAGACCTGAAATTAATTACATTAACATGTAGTTAATTTTTTTACTTTTAATTTTTTAAAAATATTAAATAGTTTGAACTACAATTATTATGGCTGATTGTTTTTTTTCTGACAGAGTTGTATGCATAAATTAGATGGAAGTCTACATTTTTGTGTAACTATATTATATAATAAGTAAAATTCTTTTTTTATTTACTATACTGAAATTATTTTTGAATAATGTTTCAGTATAATTCTAAAATGTGAATAGATGTCCCCACTTTCTAAAATTAGAAGTTGGAAACGCCCTCGTTAATTTGATTACTATTATGGTAAGGTTCTTCAAATTAACGTTGTTATTTGGACAGTTATATCAGCACATTGTTGATTTGTTTGGCTAAAGCATTAATAATTCCCTTCGAACATGTTCAATCAATCAGTTTCATTGAAGGAAAGACATTATCATTTTATCAAAACCCCATAGCATTCATGACTAGACAGGCATGATAACTAAGCACACTGACCAGTGTCTCTACTTACAACGAAACAATTTTTTTCAATAAATGAAACGTGTTTACTCCACCGAAATACCAGTTTAAACTTCATAATGCTTCTTTTAAACAACCTTTGAAACCCATACAGGCCGGTTCCAAATAATGTTAACAATATCACATTACTTTTATATAATATAAATTTAAATAATCGTAACTACATTCGAAGTAAGTCTATGACAATTGTCAACGAAAAGCTGTTTTTGATTTCAATATGCACATATAATTAAATACGTAATACTATAATAAAAAAAGGACCAAATTTGAATGCTTCGATAGTTTTATGATAACTGACGCAAAGCGATGAATTTTGAATACATTTCGTCACAAATGTACAAATTAACATAAATAGCGCAAATACAGTGAATGATTTTTTTTGTCGTCGGTTTATATGTCGAATAATACTTTCAATACCTTTAACATTGTATTAACATATATCATGTTCTTATAGTAATAAATTTATTCCGTGTTTTAAATAGTTCATATTTGTAATGAATTCCGCATATTCTTTATTTTTTATAATTTGTAAGTATACTTATACACAACAACTGTATTTCAAATACAAGAAATATGTATAATATTTGTAAGGAAACATTTTAACTACCGGTACTATTATCCAGAAAGGCACAGTCATAATGCTTTTAACAACCAAATGCTCGGTATTTCTTTGATTTGAATGGCAGTCAAATTCAGTTGGTATCGACGTGTCTCAACTAGAATACATGTAACTGGGTCAACTTATAATGTTTTCTTTCAATGTTACCCATGTTTAGGGTATGTCGCATTTTAACCGTTTACTTATAGAGGGAAAGGAGATAATACAAAATTGACATGATCATTAAGTTATTAGTGTTTCGAAATCTCGGGTTCGGAACTGAACATTGCTTTGATCTTGTGACAAAAATATCTTTTAAAAATGTTCCTTCTTACTTATTATATTTTTAGAAGACATTGCAATATTATATCTTCATAACGGTAATACAATATCAAAAGAAGAAAAAAGAGAATTTGATTCAATGGAATTCGCACATTTGACCTTAATAATGTAGTTAATTAAATAATTATTAAACATTGCCCTGCTAATTGTCGTTTGGACAACACCAATTCATGTTCAAAATCATAAATACGTAACAATATATGTACTTTGAACATATCCTTTCTTGTAACTTATGATTTTCAAGCCATTTGACCAAAACCAGAGAAAAATCCGTCGATTCTTGAAAGAATGATACTTATTTTTGTGTTTAAAAACGTGTCCTGGTGACATTGAAATGACTATTGTTTGAGACTGTAGGAGGTATTTATTGTCAAGTATGTAGTCAATAACTGTAATTTAGCCACTTCTCCGGTAACCCAATACACCAATTACTATAATCAACTTGTTTTATTGCAATTTATGTCTGCTGCGAGAGAAGAAAGAAAATGCAGAGATATTTTCCAAGTATTTCCTATGTGAATAAGTACTGGCGGAAGATGGGGTTCAAACTATGTTAGAAATATAACATATAAAATATGTTTTCCACTAACTTATTAATAAAAGATGCAAAGGGAAGTAACATCTTCATTATTTTGAGGGGTAGTAGTCCAGTGGTAGGACGCGCGCTTAGGGATCGAGAGGTCCCGGGTTCGAACCCCACTAGGGGCACTGCTAATTTCCTTGAGCAAGAAATTTACCTGCGATTGCTTCACTTCACCCAGGTGTAAATGGGTACCTGCGAGGGTGGTATAAATCCGTTGCGCCAAAGTGTCGGCTGCACTAAGCGGAGTTAAAAGACTCCCCTGGGAGATTGATAGATAGATACCAGTAGCCCGATGACCAGGGGTAATAGCTGTAAAGTCGGTGAACGTGCGTAAGCATGAAACTTAGACTATAAAATGCAATTACTTTACTTTACTTACTTTTTTTTTTTTTTTTTTTTTTTTTTTGGGGGGGGGGGTAATTTTATCGTTGTATCATTTAAAATACATGGTTTGAAACAGGAATAAAAGAAAAGTAACCCTTGTTTAATAGCAGCCACGAAACACTTCGTTCACATTATAACAGTCATTTCCGTATCAAAAATATTGTAAAATTAAACAACCGCAATACGCGTTGAAGTGGATTTTTTTTCATTTTTGTAATCGCATTGCCTTGCAACACCATCTTTCAACCCTGACTTACTTTATGAACCACAATATATGATATTTAAGATAAAAGTCATTTCAAACACTCCTCCACAACCTTCATATATTTTGGACATTCCACATTATTTTAATCAAATGCCATTTTAACTTTCTTCCACTGATCATTTGTTAGCGAAATATTGATTGAAAGAGATAATACTATGCTGGAAACAACATGTAGACTTTCTCATGTATGAATGATTAGGTCTTTTGGATACAACTTCATTAAAGAGGCTTGTTTACATATATATTAATAGGCGATACATTATCATAGTAAGTGAACGAAATGCATATGATTTTGTATGATTTTTCTTGTTATCAAATAAGTCATTATGAATAATTACATTTCTTTACATTAAAGTGAATGGTCTACAGTATAATGGAAGGTTTGTAATACAATAAATGATAATAATGTTGATTAAGTATTAGATATTATAAGAACAACCATTTTGTTGACAAGTGTGATATATATGGTCGAATATCACATACATTCATATAGCAGATAATAAAATGTTCTAGAACAATATAGTATTATTCATCATATATTGTTCATCAATTTGATTTTTTTAAACAATATTTTATAAGAGTACCCATATCGACATGCTATTGAAATTCATAAAAATGTAGAAATGATGTAGAAATGGACTACTCATAAGTTTAGGATTAACATTGTTCCTAATAGATAAAATGCTACTAATACCGTTTTGGTGGGAAAATATTATAACATTTGTAAACCAATCATAAAAACAGTTTGTGTTGTGTGTGAAAAGAAAACGAATTCGTTAACTCAATTTTTTGTCCGAAATGTTTCTGTAAAGGCCTCAACAAACGGTAGTAAATACAGCTCAACTCGTGCTTTCAGACCGTAACTCTTTTTTTTGTATATAAATCATCGTGCGTCTCTCCTATACATTTTCTCTGATGGATTCCATGTAATGTTAAGACATTTAAATTACTGAAATATATGTAAATGTTAAAATTATTGTTATTAACCAACTAAAGAGATTGTTTAAGAGGTAGACAATAGGTTTGTCGGTGGATAGCAATGAATAAACTTTTAAGAAAATATCATGTATTTCTGGAAAAAACGGAACAACTGAGCACCATGTCTAACTGTAACGAATTAATTTTGTCTTCATTTTGATTCATTATAATTTTATTTAAACTTCTTATCCTTTAATCATTATTAAGTAATTTAAGATTTGAACATCAGACAGATAAGTCACTCATTGAGTTGTTCAAAATTATCTCTATATCCCACCACACTGCTTTGTTTACATTTTAGTCCTAATTGTTTTGGTATTTCGTTCACTGTACACATTCTCATGTCATCAGCATATAATGTAAACAGCTGTCATTTGTCATCTTTGAAGATATGTACAACAAGAATTACAACAACGATCATGTTCTTTCGTTAAGCTTTACGAATTCAGGAAATAATACCATAAACACATTAAGACTTGCCTGTACAACTAAGTTTTTAATATTGTTTGCTTCTTAATCCTACTTTTGTTGAGAACTTTAACATATTTGAAGATCAAACAGTGTTGATAAATTATCTTTTACATTAATTCTCATTCTGCCTATTACCATCCTTGTTTAATACAATGCAGAAAGCCGTTACGTAATTCGAATATGAAATGAAAATACCATCAAGTTCAAATGAATAGGACAGATACGACCTATGTCATGCTGCAAAATTTGATGTATAGTCAAAGAGTTAAGCTTGCTTGATTAATTGCTGGCATTGTCAGATGTCCGAATGATATTCCGAGTTTATAACCGAAACGTCGATATCACATTAAAGGTACTCCACTGAGGTACGGCCGAATGTCACAAAAAAAAGTAAAATTTCACGAACCGATATTTTTTTGTTACCTGCGAGATAGGGACATTCAAACAGAATCAGTGATACATTGATATGTGTTCTTTGGATTGGCAAGTCGTTTGAAATACATATTTTCTCCAATTTTGTGGGAAAAGCGTTTTAAACACCTTTCAGTTTGCAAATCTGAATAAAAACAACGGTCACGTGATGATTCTCGGGTGACTAAAAAGCGAAACGGAGAATTTTTTGTGTATCGCAGCAACGAAAGTGCGAAACGGGAATATACCAACAATCCATAAATTTAAAAGCAAATAATGGGTTTGTTTGTTAAATTTCTTGTTGTTCACATATGTTCTTGTGAGAAAAATCTTTCAAAAGCAATTTCAATATATTTAAAGCATTACATTATTGTAATAATGTTTTTTTCTCCATTACAATGATGAATTTAGCTAAACGTACGGAGTTCGAAACTGACATACACAAATTTTACAAATATTCTATGTTAATTTGAGAGCTTTCGTGTAATTATTAAATATTATGTATTAACTTTGTAATGGTTAAAATATCATGATATCAAGGCTAAGAAAATTTACTTTGTCAATCAGTGTAATGGGTCCTATTTCAAAGGTCACTTTGGTTTATCTGACACCCGTTCAGGAAAAAAACTTCGTAATACCTTTTATACAACGAACATGAATTTGAGTATTGTAAGCATAAAAAATCACACGCAAACACAGAATGTTAATCCAGAATTTTCTCTTTAACTCTGATCAAAGCACTGAAAGCACTGGCTAAATAGAGAATGAATCCGGCCTCATTATAGGACATTTAGGCTTCAACTTTATTAGATAATATTTCTAATGTATGTCTAGTGCACATAATTAGAATTCTTTAAGAAAAAATCGATCTCCTTTGCTAGATAGATCTGAAATTTAATATTTATCATTTTACATACATACTTGCATATTTATCCGCATTGGATGTAAACTTTGTTGATGAAAAGATTACTATGTTTTGATCTAGACATTCAAAACTATAGGTAATTGATACCTGTTTCATGCACATGGTAAACATTATCAAGAAGGTCGGAAAAGAGTTACAATCTGGCTCTATTAATATTATTATTATCATTATTGATTTAGCAGATATCCTGATAAATTTTTTCTTATTGGAAGGCCTCCGTACTAGTGATGGGTCAATTGATATGTGCTTTAATGTTACCAATATATTGAAAGCTTCCCGGTGGAAAAGAAATTGAGAGCGTTATAAGAGTAAAAAGGAAAACTGGAATAAAGACAATCAAGGCGACGGCAACGTTCACATGACGCAGCCCCCGACATAGTCAAGCTTCCACAGCAGGGTTATTGCCGTGACTAATGAAATAAACTTAAAACTGATTATATAGTTGTTGTTTTTTAAAATAGATAAATACAGAATCCCTAAAGAAAGCCCAACACGGCAAAATTGAAAATGTTGCAGGCTCGGTTTGATTGAGCCTGTTCATGGACGGTACTGGAAAGTGCAAGTTACCGTCCACGCCCCCTAGCACCGGCTTAAGCAGAATTCAACATTTAACATGAACTGGTAAAATTAAGAATTTTGAAACATCCGCAGATGTGTTCATATGTTAAACCCTAACTTTCTTTCAAATTAAACGAAACAAACAAAATCATGATACAGCAAGACAAATGTGAAGGGCAGGTAAGTAAAAGTAACTTTAAGAATTCAGTAAGATATTATTAACCTCACCTCATACAACAACCATTGCTTAAACTATGTTTTATAAAATATGATAAACAAGATCAACAACTCCTAGACGGTAAAGGGCAATGCATATATAAACCATTGTTTTTACTCCTTATAGCCTGTTTATCATGGCATACTCATTGTTAATAGTTTTGTAAATGTTTTGATAAAAAAAAAGTCGGGTTCATTTCCGGACTATTTTGAAAACACGAGTGACTGGTTTCAAAAACTACAATGGCTAAATATTGATCGGATGCATTTCATTGCATAAATAAGTTAGGAAGAGAACGCTGCTTTTCTTTCTTTATAGCACGAAAACCTTTACTTTTCTCTACTTTTGTCTCTTCTTTTTTCCTGTTTTTCATTTTTGTTGTTTATTCTTTTTATTTACCACTTGAAAGCCTGAAATTAATGTTTTCATTGATAATTTAGCTGTGGTCCTGTTTTGCTTGGTCGTGTGGGTGTTGTATTCATTGAATGTTACCATTCCTTTTTGTATTTCTGATCGAAGATTAGGAAATACAAAGCTAACATTCAATCTCTGACACAGCAGTTTCACGTCAAAACTAACAACAAACAGTTCTTAAAACACCTGAAAACTACCGATTTAAAAGAAAGAAATATTTTCATTTTGTTATAAGTATCCAACAAATTACAACGCATTCAAAGTTTAAAAGTAGCTTTGGCTTATAGAATTGTCAATGAATGCACATTCACAAATAACGCGGATGAATATCATTTTAATCAATGAAAATGCTATTTTAAAGCGATGTCGAGAGCTTTATTTCACAAATAAATCTGACTGTCGAGTAGTGGAATATATACATGTCGGACTGTTTTGGCGAGAAGATTTTTGTTAAATTATTTACATCAATGTTAAAGAACAGGTTTATCTTGAACAAAAACCTCGAAATTAACCCGAAATGCAGTGAAAAATCTAAATTTAGTATTACTTGATTTTATTCAGGCATTGTTCGTATTTCTTCTCCGTGGTGCAAGGGTAACGCGCTCGTTTAGTGTGTCTGGGGTTCAAATCCAATTCAAGGCAATTATTTTTTATAAAGTTTCTTTGTTAAGGAAATAGCCACGATATGCAAGGATAAAGTGTGGCCGTCATAAAAATGAACATAAATGATTTTTGATGCAACTCTAGTCATGCAAAATGTTTCAAACTCTGGTACCAAGCAAGAAGAATTATAGTACATAAAAATAAACTTATACAGGAAAATTATACAGTTGTACAGTGCGATTTATATTGCAAAGATCAGAAAATACCACAAAGCTTGCAGCCTTTTGATTTATCTTGTTTTTCGTATGTATTTCTGGAGATTAAATGGGTGGTTCTCGTAATACTTTAAGATTCATAAGATTGTGTATTAAAAGCCTTTGTAAATTGTTTCGGAAATACTGGATATCGTTTTGAAAATTTTAGAGCTACTTAAGTATTTTAAACACGTGAACGAAAAATTTCACAGTAACAGGAATTAAAATTAATTCCTAAGTATTTCGATTATAGGGATTATACCGTAATCAAACGTTAAAGGTCTCCTAAGAAATGTTCTTTGGAATTAAAAATTAAGTGTAAGCACTAGAACATAAACCACCAGATTGCTTGCAAAATCTATATCGGCAGGATAAATTGGTTCACAAATATTAAACATGATTTTTCACAGTCAAGATCAAATGAACAGACTGTCATTTTCTTCCTGTTACCGAATGATACGAACAGACTGTCATTTTCTTCCTGTTACCGAAAAAAACACACCAGGAAGATTTCAAGTAGAGGACACGTCACTGACAGAATGTTCTTAATATTTGAATAGAAAAGAATTTGCTAAAGCCAATTTATGAAAGAGAAATCGGGGATGCTACTTATTAAATTATTTGCCTATAAAAGAGGATTTATTTTACTCGTTTAGATTATTTTCAAAAACAAAAGTCTCAAAAAGCAAAGGTTAGCTGATATTTAGATGTAAACCGCGACATATAAAATTAATTTACCTGTGAAACTGGAGTGAAAATGTGATAGTTTATTCGTTTTTTCTTCCGTGCCTTCAGCACTTTGATCTTATCTGTAGTACAAGTAAACTATATCGTTTTCACCAAAAAATCATTAAATTCTAAACAAGTTTCTAATAGAATCATAAACATTTATTGTATCATAGTTTGAAGACTTTTCTATTGAAAACGTGTCAGAGTTAAATCGAATTCATATACATGCAAAGTGCGTAACTGGAGTGCAGGTAATAAATACCAACACTCCAGAGCATGCCCATTGATGTATTCATTCTTTTTTTTTGTGGGGGGTGGGTGCTTTTATGGAATAACGATAGAAATGCCACATTCAGAAGCTAGATCATAGGTTTTTTCTGGGGTTTCATATTGTTACAATAGGAAACGTGCATTTAATTTTGCCTATGGTATAAATATGATGTAATTGTGTGTGGAACGTGTATGTACGATCCTATCAAGATAGCCTACGAAACGTCACTCATTACATACACAGATGCCCGTTTGTGCCAGAAACAATTTTGCAAAGGGGGCACCTGAGTTCTTTCTCCACCAGTAAAACTGAAGAGTCGCCAAAATGACCTACACAGTTTTGTGTGACGTAACTCCCACTCCATCCCAAATACAAACAATCAAATCAAATGAGACATGTCATTAACTGTATTTGATTTAAATACGTTATAGATAGCGTTAAATACTTTTATTAGTGTGATTACACTGTGCTCGTTTTAGTATAAATATCACCGATGCATTATGTTTGCCTTAGAATATTGAAATTGAAACTGAAATGTCAATGAAAATAATTGTACATGTATATAATATCTTTCCGTTTTGTCTAGAAAATGACCGCTTCGCTGGCGTTTGATTTTTCAAGACAACGAAATTGCTACCTTGATTATCTTTTATACAGTTTTTCTTCGTTATACTCAAGTTATATAAACATGATAGGTTAAAGAGTTGAGAAAAAATCAATAGACTTTTTTACCCCTGTTTACTCTGTTGTTCCAAAAATGTCCGTTGCGTATTTTAGTTATACCCGATGAATTGTGGGTAACTTCTGTACATGTCTGGGAAAACCAACTTTCATTTTTGCATCAAAAGCTAATGTGAATATGCATTTTCTAGCATAATTGTTGTTAGAGGGTTGGTTAAAGTGTAAGTTATTGTTATTTTAGTCATAATATTGTGATTTGTGGGGAAATTTGTATACATTTTTTTTGGACACCAAATTAGCCGTCAGACCTCAGTGTAGCCCCTTTAAAGACATAATCAAAACGTCTTTGATGAGTCAATTATTGTAGCTTAATATTTTAGAGAAAAAGAGGAAACATTCGATATATAGAGAAATATTTTTGAGAAATTACTCATACCATTGATTCAGCATCAGTTTGGAAGTGCATATTAAAATAATGGAAGAAATGGTTAAGAGGCACCAGCAAATCTGCGGAGATCATTTGAAAATATAATACAATATATCATAGCAGAGACTATCTAAAAGGCAGTATTAACATATCTTAGCATTTTATATCCTACGTTAACATCCATATGTCTTTGTAAATGTGCAAATGTTAATATAAATGTATACTTTAGTACTGCATTTAGATTTTACATTTACATGAGTGTATTGTAAAACGTTCAGATCAAAATTCAGAAAG
Organism: Ruditapes philippinarum; assembly: GCF_026571515.1. Lineage (NCBI taxonomy): Eukaryota > Metazoa > Mollusca > Bivalvia > Venerida > Veneridae > Ruditapes > Ruditapes philippinarum. The sequence goes on along the minus strand of NW_026865833.1, from coordinate 38,787 downwards.
ACGTCCCATGTGTTCCATAATGAAAGGCATTTTATGCGTGTCATTGATAATAATACTGTGAACGAACATTATTGAGATTTCTTTTGATACGGTTTGTCCCAATGAGTCTAATGACATCTTGCGTTTCAACATTATGAAATCATCTAATTTTTGCATGGAGATTGAAAACACCATATTTCCTTTTTTGGACACGAATTCTCTATGATAGGAAAATACCATGCTAACAAGAGTCCATTAAAAGAGCTGTTGTAGATGTTAATTCTGAGACGAATATCTTCTTTGGAGGACTATCTTGCAAACCATTGTTTGTGTAATATAGCCATTGTGTCTATATTTATCTCATTTCATTATGTCATTAAGCAAATGGAATCTTAATGCTTCCCAAGTCGATCCCGAGTGTAACCGTGCAGTATTTTGTTGTTATCAATGACGTCATGTATAACAAAATATATAATGCTGTCAAGATTAATAGAAATAACGTTTTAATTATAAAACAAAAACATATAACTTCATATTTCAAAGGTTATTACGACACACAATATTTAGAACTGATTTATTCCTCACTAATTGATTCTTTCTTTAACCAAATCTGTACTTATATCGAAAATACATGTACAAATGCTAGGTCGATTCTTCCGTGTATTCTTGTTACATGTCACAATTGTAAAACCATATCCGTCTCATTTAGATTCACAAATAAAAGGCGTGGGCTTGTGATGGGAACTAGATGGAAACTTATGTTTGAGCAACTTTATGACTAAAGGAATGTTTACAAATGATGCGAGTACAAGCTAGATCCCTAAAACGAATAGGAGTAGCTCGGATAAATGCATCGGAATTGAGGTTACACAAAAATGTCTTACGCAAAAATGGTAAAATTAAGATTAATATGTATTCAGTTCAAAATAGAAAAATCTGTTTAGTTTAAAGGACTGACATAAATACAAAAAAAATCTCTATTTATTCTCATAATGTTAAACCAATGTTTAAACCAATATTATTAAATATTAATTAATATATTTAATATAATAGAAAGTGAAAATTAATTTTGACAGAACATAGAAATGAAAATAAACAACAACAACAACAACAAAACGGGATATAATATTATAGCGTAATTGATATGGATTTATCTACTCTCAGCCAAGTTAACATTGGCTCATGTATTATTCCAGTCATGGCCATATATACACCTAACTTGTAAGCTGTAAGAAATTTTCAATGAACCAGTCTTAAATATTATCAAAATCCTAACAACATTTATGCACAATCTTTTTCCAAACGAAGTTCGGAAGGCTGCGTTCTGTGAACATCGCCTTGCCTTGTTGATCTTTACTGTCTTTATCTAAAAGTTGGTGTATGGTCGGGAAGATTTTAGCTTGCTTGATTAATAGCTGCCATTGTCAGATGTCAAAATAATATTCAATGTTTATAACTAAAAGGTCGATATAACATTAAAAACATGATCAAAATGTCTTTAGTGAGCCGATTATTGGCATTTAATCTTCGGGGAAAAATGTATTCGTTTTTATGAAATTATTCATACCGTATCAGATTGATATTGCATAAATGTATAAGGAACATTCATTTTTTTACATGTTAGTCCGTATTAAATCCACATTTTTCTATTCAGATTTATGTTATTTTTAAATGAAGATATATAATTATCATGAAATGCAATTGACGGATTTATGTTCATGAGTATACTAAACTATCGTTACAAAACCTACTTAGGACAAACAAAACGTTGCATGCCGACGTATAAAAAAAATCGTTGACGATCATTATTTCTGAATCAATGCAAAAAAAGAATCTGCGTTTGTTTCTTTTTTTGTTTTTCTTTTTTGTTAAATTTTTCGAAAATAGTTTCAAGACAAGTACAAATATTTGAAAATAGTACGAGTATACTTAATTTTCGATTCTGTAAGTTAAAATCTAAAACAGTCTGTGAATTCTTATAATCTTGGGTATAAATGGGATTTAATCACTTACAATATTAGAAAAAAATCAATCGTTTTGAAAAAAAACACTTCATTAATCTATATTTCTTGAAGTGATATTATGCTCATATTTTCATAGTCAAGTTGAGCTGAATTCATTTTGTATTTCAATAGATGACTGTTAAAATGGTGTTTGACCAACAGTTGATATTGGAAAATGTTCAGGATAAGATTATAAATCTGCCTAAAATATCAAAAGACTGCCCCACTCGTTTTATAAACTGAGCGTTATAGGTAAATTCTAATAGATATTTACAGAAATTTTATTTGGATCCGTGCACTATTTACTGTTAATGGGAAGTAAATTAGTAAATTAAAAGGAATTATGGCAAAATGAACACTTATTTTTATATTCACCTGTTCACTCACTAGATACCCTTGGATGGGCATAATATCACTTTAAGAAGTTATAAAAAATAAAAAAATGATTTATTCCTTTTCAGCAGCGGTAACATTTCATTGTTAACATTCCTTATAACAGTCGCATTTATTAAGATTATTAACTTGAAATAATTTTCATTTCATTTGACGTCAAAATGCTGCTTTTAGATATATGACATTAACAGGAAAGGATACCTGTATTATTAAAGTCTGTGATCAAAATTAAGATAGATGAAATCATGAAACGATTAAGACAATTTGATTTAAGACTTTCAGATCAATACCTACATGACCTATATTCTGAACAAACTTTCCCCATTGTATTATGTAAAGTATGTTAAAAACAATTACAATTAATTTACTGACTTGAAAAGTTTCAATTCATATTATAACATGATATGACCGCTAAGTATAAATTTACGAAAGATCCTGATGATCACTATAAAACTAAAAAGAATTTGAGGGAATAAATGAGAGCAGTGATATTTCAAGTTTTCCAGAAAATATCTTTTAAAAGACTATTTATACAATCTAGTATACATTTTTAGATATACTTTGCACAAATATGATATTGAAATATTGATAGTTGCTAAAAGTTGCTTTGTAAATATGAAATAAACATGCTTTGACTTCACAGAAAAAAAAGATGCCGGTATGCTGTTTTAAACTGTACACATTACTGGTGGACACAATACAAATAAAGTGACATTTAAAAAAAAACGAAAAAAGAAGATAAATAAATAAACAAAAATGGCAGTTTTTTTTTTACTTGATTCGTAATTGAGAATGCAGCTTTTCATGCATAGTTTGTACATTATTTTATACGAATTAGAGATATTCAGTCAAAATTTCAATATGAGATAAGACAACGATGACAGTTAAAGAAAATAAAGAAATAATGTCCGTTTAGAGCGTATTTCTTTCTTTTGATAACATGATTTTTTTGTCATGGTCATAATTCAATTAATGATCAGATACAACGGTCTTTTTGTACTTATATCATTTCTTGCTAAAATATCATTTATAGTTATTCGTTAAAAAAAATAAAATTAGGTCGGTTTAATTATTAAACGCGTGTAGTTATTGGTATTTTTACTTGTTTCAATTTTGTGATATGTCTTGGAATAAAAGAAGAGTTTGGAATAAATAACAGCGTGATGAAAACTGACGTCAATATTCTGTAATTCAGATCTTTCTGGGTCGTCTTTTAAGTATTGTTATATTTAGCGTCGCTTAACTGGAAATATAACATTCATTTTAATGACTCGGGTATGAGTATAATAAATCAATTATGATAATGTAACTTCTTTTTATTAACAAAGGTTTTCTAATTGGCATGGGACATCTATGTTAAACATAAGCAGCAAGTCTAAATTGATACTTTTGAGAAGAAACAATGTACATGTACGTGCTTTTTGATAAGAATTAATATCTTGTTCTTTCAATAGTTTAGAAGAAGTATAATAACGGAACAAACGCTTTTTTCTCATCAAAGAAACGAACTCAATAAATATTAAATATTCAGAACCGCAAGAAATTTAATCAATTAAATTGAAAGGTGTTGCGAGTTTCAATACAATTAAAACTTCCCCTGAAGATATTTAATATTTCTTCATTTTCCTGTTTTTGTACCGGGAACAATGTAATAAAGCTATATTTGATAAAAGGCATAATTTTCAATAATTGTAACATATTAACACGAGCTATGTCTTTGAAAAGGAACATATTGTCCTCATCCCTTTAATAAAGATGCATAACACTGAGAGTAGTAAACCTCCCGCCCAAAATCCGCCACCCTAAGAGCTTGGTAGACCAGAAAAAAGACACTGAAATGACGTATTATTGACTTGAAATGTAATCGCATGTTTATACATGATAATCAATACTTTCAGTTTCTGTATCATTATATAAATCTAGCATGTTATTGTGACAGTTTCTCCATTTTTCGGGAAATTCGAAACTGTTTGGTAGTATTACTATCAGGTTCCTCGAAAAAAATTTATTTGTATTTAAATTTATACCATGCCGTATTTTATGTTTTTATTGTAGGCCTGTTCATAAGGTGTAGGTATTAATATTGCTCTAACCATTACCGTCAATGAACAGGCTCGAACAAACCGAGCCTGCAACATATTCAATATTGCTGTTCTAAGCGATTTTTTTGGATATTTCATTTTTTTTTTATCTTTTTAGCCGAAATAGATTGAGCAATACGATTTCGGAAACTTTCGCTATTATATATTGTTAGAGATAATCTTTTTGACAAAAATCCAAAATTAATGTGTAACATTAGCAACCTTTTATTATTATAATATGGAAGTCAAATCAGTGTAACCAGAATTCTTTGAAATTTCCTTTGGCAAACAATAAAAATGGTACATGTGTTCACTTTAAGAAAGCTTCCAGATTTATCAAACAAATAAAGGCAAATTTGGCTTCAGATATCCATATTTTTCAATTCTTTAGAAATATCAAACATGTCTTACATAACGTTTCAATAGTGGATTAAGGGCATGTTAGATGTTTTTTCAGATGAAAAGTAGCGCTTGATATACATTTATGTATCTTTAAGTTTGGAAAAAGGAAACATAATAATATTTTGACTTCCATACAAAATACCAATTAACTATAGATATACAAATTGTTAACAGAGCTAAAGATGCAAAGGAGAGATATTGTATAATATCAAAGTTTTTGGAAACTGTTACAAGATACCAAAAAAAGAAGACACTTTTTGAGAAATAGAAATCAAACCATATCTAAGGCACACATGTAATTAATCCGCATGAAATTTTAATTAGTTCGCAAGAACAACTAAAGAACAAAATGTGACGCATAAGATAACAGATGGCAGGGAATAAAGTTACAGACAAGTATGACTTGTCATAGTTTTATGTCAGTGCAAAAATAGCAGTTACAACTTATCCTATTTGGATTTTGTCTTTATATTATCTGAGGTATTTGAAAGAATATGAAGATGTAACACGTTTAATGTTAAGACAGAAGTGCATGTTAAGATGCCGCAACGAATACAATCTCAAAATAATTGTATTAAAGTGTGTATAATATACGGGAAATTCAAATTAAATATCTGCAAGAAGTTTAAATGCATGTAAACTTTGTTCATTTTTTTCAGTAAACTTATCACGATCCCCCTTCCCCAGTTTGAAAAGTTAAATAGTAGAGCATACACATACTTTTCAGCAAGGATCGTAAATGCATTTAAAGTTAAAACAAACACGCAGATTGTAAAAGAAAATGAAATTCCAAATATTCTATAGATTTGTTTTATTATCATGAAAATACATGTAAATATGTTTGTAATCAACTTAATTTTAAGTAGCAAATTTAAAATCGTTGAAAAGATGATGCATTTCTGTCACTACATGAAATTTAATTAAGAACTGTTATTTTGTCTTTAATTTCTAAAATGTTTTACAATCGGAAAAAATTATTTTCATTGATATTGTGATTTTTCTAGATGTACTCGTATTTTATATATATCTTTTCAATTAAACAACATTTAACAGAAATTCTCAATATTCCTTTATTAACAATAAAAATGGCTTAACCTTTTAATTGTGTTGTATGCGATACATGAGGGATTTCCTTTTAGAGTTCGAGACTGCATAAATGAAAAAAATATGAACAGCTCATGGGTTATTTTGGACACTTAGTAAAAGTTGTATCTCATGAAGTCTGTTCCTGACATTTTAAATTAATTCTGCAAAGTTACCTATACAATATATGGCATGTGTTGTTTCTAAGGCTAAGTTATAAACATTAAATAGTTAAATTTATTAAATAAAATTGTAATGCTTTTATATCTAACGTACGATCTATATTTTTGTACAAACTTTGTTTATTTTTTTTAATTCAAATTACTTGTCAAAAGGGTGTATAATAAAGGATTAAGCACCTTTCACTTAATGTGGGGATGCTTTTCTAATGATTAATACGTCACGCCAGTAGCTGCCATTTGTCAGCCTTGTATCAATTCTTTATTGTTGTATTGTATGAAATTTTTATCAAAGATGTGACTATCCTTTCTTCACGGCTTTTTAGAGCAAGAGGGCTGATTCTTTATTCCAAACCTTTATTTCAATACAACAAATAAACCGACGTATTAAGGAACTGTATCGTGTGACATTGCATCCATTCTTCTCGTATGTTAAAATAAAACCCTTTAGAATTTAGGTAACTTAATGAGTGTCTTTGGCAGTAGGGCTTTAGGTACTATCCAGATGAAACGGAATGATTTCTTTGTATCACCAGCAACATTTGTAAGAACGTTTTCCCCATTGAGAGCCCCATTTAGTCGGAATTTCTCATTAAATACAAGAAGTCTTGAGCTGAAAATTAGTTCGACAATCAACGTTAAACGAATGTGATATTATTCATTTTATTAAAAAAATATGAATGATTGCTTGTTTTAATAATAAAAACAAACAATTATTGTAGGAGATAAAGTCCAACCATCCATCCATATTTCCGTTACTTACTGCGATTTTATATTAGACCTGGCTTTGTCAAATGTAAGCGGCAGCCATTTTTCAATGTTGTGTATTTCACGGCAGGAAAACAATTGTGTTTGATTCAGAGAGATATCATTTGGATTTGTTAGTCATACACCTTTTTAAAAGAAATAAAACTTATTTGAGGATTGTAACAGACAAAAAATAAGTGTTGACAGATGTGAAATCATTTAAAAAGCAGCAAGGAAAATGTAAAACTTCAAAGGCTGGCTCAGGAACGCTGGGTTGTTTACTTGTTCTACGGGCTGATAGATGTCATTGCTTTTCAAGTTTTCATAAAGCATACGGCATTTATTGCTCTTAGGATACTTTAATATGCCCAAATGTCATCAAGAGCAGTTTTGCAAGTGGAAGGAAATTTTTTCAGACTGTAAAAATGAAACAAAAAATATAGACGAAATTTTGTGATTGGAATTTGAATGAATAGAAGTAAGTTTTCTTCGTTTTATTACTTTCGACATTAAGCTATTTATCAATTTCAGAATTGCTTTTCTTTAAACAGGCTGACATTGTCAGAATTGTCAGCAAAAGAAAATTGAGGTACCACATGGGGAAAATCTTTAAAAAGTAGTTTTGTCATTGAAAAGTGTGAAATTATATTTTGATAATTTTCACTGTGAAATTATCAAATATAATTTTCACGGATAAATCAGTAATCCACTGAAAAGCATAAAATAAATTCAGACCTTTCAAGTGTATATTCTGTAAAGCTGTGTAAGTTGAAACTTCGATATAGATTTAAGACGATTCGGGTTACTTAAGCGTTATTTAACAGTTAATATTGAAAGGTTTATATTGCGTTTTAAGAAAAATGCATTTCAAATATAGATCATACCTGAACTGTTATAAATAATTATATGTCATACTACTTCATAAGCCCTTCGTCTTTATTTCAGAATGTTTCTGCTCATATTTTTTCAGCAGGCATTATACTTTATGAACCTTTTTATTTTATACACTTGAGCTTGTCCATGGACGGCTATGCAAGATCAAGCTACCATTCACGCCTCTATCACCGATCTGAGCATTTAGACATAAAACATGTAAAATTGGGATTTTGAAAGAACCGCTGATGCGTATGTACGGCATAGATATACATTGTGATAATTGGTAGAATGATTGGTATACTTGTATCATTCTCGAAAATGCATTATCTCTGCTTTGAAGGGTGTTAAAACAGGCTTCATAAACTGTCAATTGCTTTGAATCTGAGGGTGGTGGGTAGGGTCCATAGTTTTTTCTGTCTTTTAATTTAGTTTTATTAACATAAATGATTTTATAAATTAGCTTTTTTAAATTTTCCTTTATTTTATCAATTTAATATGTTCACCGGATATATTGTAATTTTCTAGCTTTACGAGCTTAACGAATATTGTTGCACAGCAATATGTTATTAATTTGCATACCTCCGGAGAGACTGAAAAACATAACAGTTATTTTATCTTCGTTGTGATAGACATACTTCATTGTCGCAGTAACTCTGGTAAGATAGGCGTTAATAACGTGTACAAATAGTTAGGTTATGAAATATTAACATCCAGGACTGTAATATATTTCTGGAACTTGTCGCAGATGACGGCAACAGACGCAAATTTGCTTATTAAGTATGAAATGTCATATTTCATCAATATCCACGTTTTTTGTAATTTTTAATCAATGCGGTCCTTTTTATTTAGTGCACAAATGTGCCATAATACAACCGAACTCTAACAATATTTCAGCTCATAACGAACATTTTTGCAAGGATACTACAAGCAAACCGTTAAATTAATAAAACAATACCGACAAATCGTTTATATATGTACTAGTTATTAGTCCAGTGGCCTAAGAATTATCGAAATTAAAGCAAACAATTACAACGCTGAAGTTAACGTGTACATTGAAGTGAGAAGACATTGAACAGTATCTATTATTAACATTTATTAGTGGCCTTAAGTTTATATAGATCCAACTTATTTGACATATTTCCACATTTTTCTATAACTGGAAGTGACTTCGAAATTATAGTTTTAAATTCTCCTTCAGTTTCCAAACGTTTTGCAGACAATTTATGACTTATTTAAAAATGGATTACTATAATTCCTAAATTTATGATTTATTGTCTCTATTTTAACATATGGTTAAGATAAATGTGTACTTCCATATCTTCACGTGTTGTTCGATTGGAAGTTATCAAATACCATGCTTAAATCCTATTTCGGTTTTTTATTTCTTTGCATGGCATGGGCCGAAACACCTGTCTAGATTTTAAAGGAACTCCACTGAGGTTTTTAACATGATGTGATGGGACTTAAAATATTTTTCAAGATAAATGTACCATTTAATGTAGGTTAATACCACTAATCTTTATGCAAAATTTCAGATCATTCGCGCACTTCGTATTTTTTTTCAGAATAATTATTCAAATTGTAAAAAATGACCCAAAATGAAAAGCGAATAAACGCCTTTCACTCCAATCGGGCTACGAAAAGCATAAAGCATTAAAATACGATTTTCAATTTATTTCAAAGTTTATTTCTTAACTATCTTTCCATATATTTTTGTTTAAAGTGCCCCAGCTCATTTATTTAAGAAATTCAAATGTTATGTTTTTAGGCTTTTAACCCTCAGTGGAGTCCCTTTAAAGTTGTTATTTCTCCTAAAGTAACGTACAAAGATGTAATTTTTGCAGACGGCGTCAGCGGTGTTTTAACTCAATTTTGAGGGGTTTTGATGCAAATCGGTTTGTATATCATAATTTAGAAAAAAGTATCTAACTTATCTTCTAGCGCAAATTAAGATGTGGACGAATGCGCGTGTCAATGGTAATGTTAATATTTTGCGTTTATTTTATAATTCTTTTTTCGTAGTAATTGTTCTCATAACCATAGGAAAAAAATAACAGTTTGTAACTATACCAATATTTCTTCAATCTCAAAATGACTGTATCGGAAAGTCTACGAATATCTGGATGAACCCGTGTTAATCTGTTTTATATCTTTTAAGGAACTAGCTTACGGAGTGTCTTTTTTCAGTGAACCAATGTGTTTATTTTTCTGTTATAATTATTTTATTTCTACTATTTTGTTAGTTGGAAGCTTGAAAGATCCCCATACGATTAAATTAAAATATTTAACAATCGGTTTGACTTATGACTGGTTAATGCAAGTCTCTTTCCGCGTATCATAGCACTGCTGTTACTTGAATTTGCCATTCAAGTACAATGCAATAAGTGTTGTGTAATTTATAAAAAAAAGCATCACGCACAGACCCGAGACTTACATTTGACAAATATAATAACAAACACCCTATTTTTTAAAATGCATTAAAATCAATGGAATGTTCAAATTTAAAGCATGTGTAAATCCATTATACAAATGTAGTGGTGACCTTGTTGTTATGAAATATTGTTATCATGAAAGAAGTAGAAAATAAATAATTGAGGCCACATTTATAAAAGAGAATGGAAAAATAAAGTTATTCCTTTTCATGTTTCGCATTAATTTTGACACTTTATGAATAAAAAATGATGCGAATGGTTCTAGTATTGAATGTTGACATGCAGACATTTTAACAGTTTATGAATAAATTTTCAAACTTGACAAATTGACTTAGTATTCTAAAGAACAAGTGAAATGTGTTTAATATTAGTTATTTCAAAAGTGATACTTATTGGTTCTATCTTTGCACGATTCCTTATAAAAATCGACTAAAATTCTATAGTTTTTAGCATATTCTATAGTGTAGATAATTATTCCTTGAACTAAATATGTTTTATTCATTTGCAAATTGTGTGTATACGAGAGATAGAAAATAGAATATATTGTAAGTTCAAGTGTTTCCGCATTTTCAAAATTCACCTTGTCAATAGGTGTCAGTACATTGTGCAAAGCATAATACGATAAAATCATTTAACAGTCTACTTCGAAACAGCTTACTAATCGGTCTAATTTAATATTACAGGTACTATATATCTAGTAAATTCGGACATTAATTTCGACATCACATGTAGGCTTTGACTGATAATTAGATAATCGCTATTTAATTTTAGAGAATATTATAATTTGATAATGACATATATGCTGTACTGTGATGAACTTGTTGTTATATTTTTCTGGTCCTTCGGGATATTTGATGCCAGCAATATTAAGTGTTAAGAATTGAGAACTGATCAAGCCAGTGTTAGGGGCGTGAGGGATGTTGCTCTTATTCATTATCCCTCATGTACAGACTCAATCAAACATCTGAGGGATCACTTTGTTTCCAGATTTTTTTTTACTTTCAAGCGCATCGACTCTTTGTACATGTAGTAGAAGTGACTACAATTTCCGTTAACATTTTTAAAATTCATTCACACTTTAATACACAATTATAATATATATTATTGTTAATTGAAGGACATCATAAGAGACAAACATAAGATATTATAAGTGAACTATCAGATATGTTCTATGCAATGTTAAAAATATCATCATCGCAGAAACCTCAGGTAATCATATTTAGCCTTTTCCTTAAATAAGCCACACGAACAGGATAATAAACTGCCTTACATATTTAACCGACATGTGTGTTGTAAAAGAGAAATATTAGAAAATATTATACATGCTACTAAAAAGATGTAGTTTGTATGGTAATCAATACAATACTTATATTCAGTTTAAAGGATACTCGATTTGAATAATATAATTACATAACACACTATAACATCGTTGTTTTAGTCTTGACCATTAAAATATTTCAACGTAGTACCCATTGTTAGTCAAATATCATTAGTGATTATAATTTAAAGAAACACGTTCTGATATAACTGTACTGTGAAATACAGTTGTGTTAAGATAGAAAAAATATGTCATATATGTAAATGTGAAGCAATTTTGTCAGTTACGAGTTTTGAAAGAAAGCTTTTAAGACTTTACCATAAATAAGTGTTTTCTAACATGAGAGAAGGTATAAAAGCCATGTTGCTATTCACAAGGAGTCAGCAGAAGTAAACATTGAACTCATATTCATAACCACGCTTAATATCTTGAATGATTCTGTCCATCTCTAAATATGAACTAAACATTTCTACATTTTAGTACAATTTCACATTGACATATTTTAAATATGACAACTATAAAAAAGACTCTCTTCTAATACTGTAAAAAAATAAAATATTTCAAAAAAAGAATTTTAAAACACATAACTGTAAAATTGTAAATTGAGTACTAAAATAAATTTGCTTTGAAAATGTTCCAAATGAGCTAATAATAGACAGAAACTATAAATAGTCAAACAGCTGCGCTTTAACAAATAACAAGTGTTTTTAACTATCCCCCTTTGGGAAGTAAAAGACAATTCAATCATAGCAAACACGAACGTGTAAGTTCTTGTATAGGATAGCTCTCGCCGAGTGTTAACGTTTCGTGTTATACAAACATTAAAGAGGAAGAATTGGCAACATATATTTTGAGGATTTTGATTTAAACAATATATTCATTAGTTATTACTTTATTTTATTATATGGTACATACCAACTATAAATGGGCAGACACAAATATTTTTTCGTCATGATACAATATTCAATTACAATAAACAGCAATGGTAAACTTTCTAAGACGCACCAACCATGTTGAGGTAAATACAAAGAAATGAATAAAGATATATTTAATAATTCACGTAAGATGTAAATTTCATAGAAATGAAAAAGGAAAATAAAAATAAATACATACAGATAGCATAAAAATCATTGATTGTTTAAAATATTCAAAGCCTCAAAACCTAATTGTCTCAAAAGAAAATGACTTCAAGCAGAACCAAAAAAAATTGGTAAGATGTAAATAAACAAAATTTGATGGGAAGCCAAATGCATTTCAAGTAAACACGTATGTTTCCTTTCAGGTTGTTAACAACAAATTGTTTTTTTAAACGTCTGAGATAATTAAAATATTTTTTTGTGATTTTAGGAATGGACGGAAAATATGCGATATATTCATTTGTCTTTGTTTAAATAAATTAATTGAAGTTCAGCTCTTATAACCTTTGTCTACGATTTGGTATTGTATAATATTAGCAGTTCCCAAATATCGTAAGGAGTTCTGCTCTTTCTGTAATGAATACCTTTGTTTTTGACAAAGAACATGTAATATGTTTGTGAAGAATAAAGCAAGTTGTCTCTTTTACATTGTATTATGTTTACATGAAAGAAACTTAAATATTTTTGAAAAATGAAATTAATTCTTATAACTTATAGTTTGTTTCTTTAAATTAATTACAATATATTCTTATAAAGTTGTTATTTATTTTAGAATCTAAACTTAATAATCAATGCTTTGTATGATAAAGTGTAAAGAGATCTCTATCAGTTTTCGCAGGTCTAAATTTACTTTTTCAGGTTGTATTGCATTTTTCTTAGAAAAGACCGCAAAAATACCAATTGAAGGCTATAAACATTTATTTTAATCAAAAGAACGTAAAAATGTTTCGGAGCGCGGGGATTAAAAAGCTTTCACCTTCCTATAATAGTCCCTTTCCTAAATTAATATGAATGGTCATCTTTATTTTCTGAATGCATGCACGTGGTTTGATTCAATTGTATCTAATGAAAATACCTGCTAGCGTTTCAATTCCGAGTTGGATAGCTTCCCTTTAGAAATGCATTATTGTTGATGAAGCGTCGGATATAACCTACAGATCGCTATCCGCCTGATTGCTAACCCCCTTATGGGGCAGGCTAATGGTTAATTCAATGAGCAAGAAACTTTACACTCATTGCTTAATACTAGTCGGTTTCTGAACAGATTCGCCGGTAATGTTGCTCTCTACAAAATCGAACTATAATAAATTCTATAGATACCAATTTTGTATCCCCCTTTAAATATAATAGTAAAGAGAAGAGAAAAAAAAACAGTAAAAGAAAGATTTATTCCGTCCATACAGGTTTGTCTTTGAAGAAAAAAGCGCTACATCTACATTATTTGCATATTTCAAAAGATGTTCCAAAATATCGTAGGTCTCATAATTGTTATAAATATAGTTTTTTTGTTTGATAATTTGTTAAAGATCCTGTATGTTTTGTGATTGATATTGTTACTGTGTGTGTACCACACTTGCAAAAAATATATTATATTTTTATAATTATGCAAATAAAACAATTTTCAAAGATCGAAGAGTATGTAAAATGTGTACTGCAAATATTTGTACACATTATATTTAATCAATAAATTATATGCATTCATTTCTTATTGGAAAATTTGACTTAGAATTTATAGAAAATAAATGTCTAATTACCTCCCTTTATTTACATGAAATGTTAAATTGGATAACATCTTTATAAATAATGCTTATTGGTTTTTAAATATTGCCAAATCTAAATTTGAGATTCATATTTATGAAATAAAACCATGAAAAAAGTTGTGTTACAGGATCTTTAAAGAGGTTTTATAAAAAAAAGATTCTTCAAAAACTGAAAGCTGATTACTTTGTTCAACGTGTATGTTAATTTTCACAGTGAGTATTTTTTTTGTTATTGTTTTATTTCTAAACAAAGCTTTCTTTATTCCTTGGAAATGTATGCTTGTTACAAATCCACTGAAACGTTAACGGAGGCCAACATTTAAAGATAATAACGATATTGGTATTTTTCGTCACGTATACATAACTAAACAGTGAAAGACCAAACAGGCGTTAGATATTTTGGGGATGTTATTCAAGGATATCATGTAAACTGCTGATCATGGCTCAGAAACTTGGTGTACGGTTGATGAAGAAAACAGACACGAATGAAACATACAAAATATTATTTTCCGACACATCGTCTTGGTCGTCATGCTGGTTTTGCCATCCATATACCTATCATGATATTAAATGTTTTTAGCTATCACGATAATTGGAACATTAACAAGCTGATTTCTTTCATAGTAGATTTGATTCTCACCATTATTTGCAAACCATTCAATTCCTTATTTTAAAGTTGATGATTACATCAAGTGCTTTCATGTCATGAAAATAACCTTCTATATAACAGAAACACTGTGATAGAGTGTTGACATCACACAATACAGCAATATTTATTTTTGTGATTTGGCATAGAGAATAATAAAAACAGAATGAATCATCGATTAGAAGGAAGTTAATTTACATATATGTCTGCAGCATGCTGATCTATGGCTTTTAAAATTAAACTTCTTGGAAACAATATGAACATTTGAATATTTCTGGAGAAAATGAAAAAAGAAATGTTTATATATAATAACAACACCCTCAATTTAAGTCAGGCAAAGCAAAGTGTTACCTAGAACCGGTACAATCGCAAAAAGCTGCGATTATTAGAATCGATAATACCGATTAATAAGAAAGTATATCAGTATCCGTTTTTAACGTCGAACAGGACAATAGTTTAACTTTCCAATATGATTTTGGTTTAATGTTGTCTAGAACATTAACAATTCAGTACAAAATTGAATCAATATAGCATATGTGGAAATGAAAAATGTATAATCATATTATAATGAAGATTATTGTCTCGAAAGGTTATATAAAACATTATGTGTTAGCTAAAAAAGCATATTTTGAAAACAGTGCGCACAAATTCTGTATATTTTTGTCCGTATTAATGGATTTCAAGGTCCTAACATTTTCCACATGTCAATCTCATAAAATGTAATTGCATTTTGCCAATATATTATCAATTCAATTCTGCAACATTTATACTTTTTAAAAGAAATGAGCCAGTAATAGCCTAGATTTCTGCTTCTCGACCAAAGGGTCTTGGTTTGAAAAGTGTTTGTCTAACCATCAGGTTTCCTTATAGGGCACAAGTTTTGAATGGTACAGGTAAGAAGGCTGGCCTAAAGGTTGTTTATGAACGGTCTTATTAAAATGAAGTAAATATATGCTCCAACAGTTACTTTTATTTGCCATTTGAATATGATGAAACATGATTTTAAAATAAATATAAATTATTTTCTTTGAACAAATCCGCATTTGGCAAATATTTTCATATACAAGATCACACTGAAAATAACAGATGCGTTTAGCATTAAATCAATCGTATTAAAAGCACTTATTGTTACATACTTAATAAATGGGTACCGTGATTGGCTTGATAGAATCATAAGACAGTTAATGACTCTGTATGCGTCTGTTATTTCACGAAGAAGGAAAATGTTTCTATAAAGATAAGGGGCAATTAAATGTTTTGTTTATTTGTCCTGCTACTCTCCACTTCCTATTATCTACAAGAAAAAGAAATTATATCAAATGTTTTGTAATATTGCACGTATTTGTACTGAAATAATTTATTTTCAAAATAAATTTGAATTTCATTGGGAAATAACCTTTATGTTCATAACCTTCGAATAACTTTGAGCAGAAATGAACATATCTAGTAAACTAAATATTTAGAAATGTTTGTTCTTTTCAATGATTATAAGAAGACAACATTTTTCGGGACTTTATTTTATGGAATAGCTGTCTTGACAATGAGCAATATATTCACATTTTATTCATAGCGGATCAGAGACAATGTAAACCATGCCATAAATCATGCGAGAAAAACATGTTAATTTCTCACATTTGTTTGTTAGATATTGAAATGCTGCTCCTAAAATCATTTCTTACGACTTTAAGGTTTTGTATAACATTAGCAAATTTACAATATGGTTTGACATTGATGTCTTTATTGTGAATATGCTTCATTTTATTTGAGGTCGATTGGTATATTTTAAAGTTAGGCCTCAATATGAAGGATTGACTGAATTTCAACGATGACGAATTGCATTTAATTTAACAATTTAGTGTAAATTACCAAAAACGCTATTTATGTAAGCCTTAACAGCGTTTTAAGAAAAATCATTCTGGCGAAATTTATAATCTCCTGCAGATACTTATGTATTTGTAAAAGATACTTATTACTTGGCACATGCTGAATTTGAATATCTTTGTATACATATTTTTGTCATTATATATATATTATATAAATTATGTCATTATATATGTCGTTTTTCTGATTTAAAAGAAACCCATTTTTCAGTATACCACGATTATCAATACTGTTTTGTTTATAAAGTAGTAGAACTAGTAGATAACAATAAAAAACATATTGTATATCAGTCAAACAATATAGGTTGATCATTTTTCATACAAAATAACAACTTAATTTGTGAACAACAAACATATTCTCTATGAAGAATCATATTGAATAATTTCGTTTCTAAGTTGTTAATATTTTTTAATGTAAACATAAATGAAAATAAAGACATCAAACACAAGTCATAAAATACGTTAGCTACATGTAGTAGATACTGTTTTTGTTTATATTGCTATGTAGTTAATTAATTAATTAATTGTATGTGGTTAAATTAGATTGGTTTATCATGACCTCTTACTAGCTTTTGTCAAACACAAATAATGGTAATTATTCATATTGACAGTCAATTTATAAATTTTTTGAAGAACCGTTATGATTATAAGGACACCTCCTTGCTTCTTACAGCAGCATCATGCAAGAGGGCTGCCTTCCCGAAATGTCTGTACATATTACTATTTGATCATTTTATACGGTTGTCAAGAAGTATGCAGTCATGATTCATTTGACTCCTAAAATCCTATATTAAGACAGGCTCTTTTCTTGGCATTTCATCTTGCCTTTCGTCCATAATGCAGTTGTCAGTCAAAATGTCAAGTGATGAATAATGTCTTAATTACTAGATCCATCGAACTCTTTTGTAGGTGGCGTGATGTAACAAGAAATATCATATAAATCAGTGTGCTAATTTGATAAGACCACATCTTTTTACATAAGAGAAATAAAAACACATTTGAGATTTTAAAATTATCCGCAATTATTTTTTTTATTGTTATATAATATTTGTACATGAAAAAATAATTACTATGATTGAAGAATGATTTATATAATTATGATGCTGCAAATTTATTTTATAGAGTCCTTTATAAATACCTGCAATAATCCTCATACAATATTTAATTTTATATCTGCATGAAATTATTTTTATCAAAGTCAAAAGTTTTCTATGAAGTGCATTTAAATCAGGTAGAAAACCACCACAGGAACATACATGTTTTTAAATGGTGTTGTCACTATACAAATACTATGTACATACAAATGCTGCATAAACTTAAAAATGAGCATTCCACAGCAACCCATAGGTTCAAATAACTTTAAAGTAAACCGTGAATATGCGTTAATAGACTTCTAAGCTCCAACTCGTTGAAACATTTTAAACTGATATAGTAATATTTTTTTTTTAATTTTTATTTTGTTTGAATTTCATCAAGATTAATTATAAATGAATTAAAGGTAACCATTTTATTCTGCTGTCAAAAACATTCCGACGGTTTTGTAAACTAAAACGTACATACACTTGACATATCTTGACAAATACGGTTCCAAGTTATGTTAAAAATAATAATAATAATATCAATAATTCTGTTTCATTTAATAACTAAAATTTACAAAAACGTCTTTAAGT
This sequence comes from Ruditapes philippinarum, assembly GCF_026571515.1. NCBI lineage: Eukaryota > Metazoa > Mollusca > Bivalvia > Venerida > Veneridae > Ruditapes > Ruditapes philippinarum. Next base: position 20,421 of record NW_026865833.1, on the reverse strand, counting down.
CAATCAAAATGTTCAATTGTTATCGGGAAAATTTACTTAATTATATCGACATGTGCGAGTTAGCTCAGATTGCATTTACTTTCTTAATGCAATGGGGAATAAAAGAAAATATTTGTATTGTATTAAAACGTAGCTGTTAGACGTTGGTAAGTACATCTAAAACATATGTTGCCCGAGTGTATTGTCTTAATCCTTTTAATTAGTATTTTACTTTTTGAAGGATTTTAAATCATTACAATTAACACTTAATACAAAATATTTAGTGATATGCAGAGATACCCACGAATCCACAAAAAGTATACAGTTACTTTAAAATCGTCGACTTGATTTTTAAGTAAAGAGCATTAACACAGTCAAAATATTTTACCTGATAGCGTCTTACTTGATAATTCGTCGGATATTTTAAAAATTATTGCATACTACATTAAATCTTATATGTCCGGTAGAGTATTAAGGCACTTAACGATGGTTGATTTCTACAAGGCAACTTATTTAAACATATTTAAACTTTACATTTCTTAAATCACTTCGTATTTTCAATGGACTCAATTAGTTTCTATTTAGATAATAAAGGGAAACTAAAGAATATAATTTTATGTTAATTGTTTTGAGTTACAAAACTGTTCTTGATATTACATACAAATCAAAAACTCACCCCATGCAAATATATATCTTCAAACAAAGAGTTTTGACGTGTTATATCTCCATCGAATTTCGTTTTTGTATATATTGTGACAACCTGCAGCATATACAATTCTTGTTTACTATCACGGGCATAACAAGTTGTTTTTTTCATATAAAACTGTTCTCATAAATTGTCTTCATATTAGAATATTCTCACCATAACTCAGTCAATAAAGTATTGTTTATATCATTTTTTGTGTCAAAATGCAGAATCTTTAATGTTTTTTAGAGAACTGCCTTATGAATTATATGACATTTCCAATCTTTGTAATTATTCATGACAATTTATTGAGCTGCAAATTGTCCAATTCATTTTCAGTTTATAAGGATGAACACAATTGTTTTCAACCATATTGAAAGTATGCAAATAATTGTGTAACTAGAACTACCAAATTGTTGAATCATTATTTCACAAAGGTTATAATGAAAAGAAAAAAATCTAAACAATTTATTAAATATGTTATTAAACGACGTTTTCAATACTTATAAAGTTAATTAAATAAAAATAGAATTTATTATAATTAGATCAATTATATGTCCCTTACATGTTACAAAAAGCAGTCACGTAAATTGATTTCTCAATAGTTTGTTAATATATTTCGTCTCATTTAAAATGGTTTAAAGCTGTTTGATTATTTTTTAATATGTTCGTTCGCACTAAATACAATGTGTTTGACAGCAGGTGCAACGCCTGACATTTTAAGAACGTTATCAAATTCTGTCCATATGTTTTAGTTTTCAATGTTTGATAACTCAAAAAATCACTAAAAACATAAGTTTGGTACAATGTAAATGGCAATTAGCCTTTTAAAAAGTGTCTTATCTCCAAGCTTGTTTTTAAAGAATAATTCTTACATTTTACTATGCTATTAATTTATTAAATAGTTTATAAATACAAATTCTTATGACCAACGTTATAACCCTAAAATGATTAGTAGCTTAAAATATGTGTAAATAACATTCATGCAACAAAGTGAAAATCTTTTTGCAAACATTTTGTCAATTTAATTTGTTTTCCTTTCTAACAATTGTTAAGAAAGTTGATACTAGTGTACACTTTGATTTGACGTCATTTGCGTAATTTACAAACATAACGTAAACCACACTAATGTTAGAACAAAATCTTTATTGAAAAAGCAGAGATTACAGGGTAAAATTGTGTAACAAAAACATGTGCGCAAAACATATATCATTTCTTGAAGGAATATGAGTATTTCAAGATTTTTACATTATAGGCTCGTCAACAAAAAACTTTTAACAGTTAAACGTGCTTAGTTCATTTATGTGATAAATAGAATATTATTTTCGTGTAGAGGCTCGCAAAGTATGATTTTATTCAACTCGTTTAATGAATTAAGTATTAAACCTACACTCAGACAATATACTCTACGTAACAAATAGAACTAGTATATTAGTATATGACATTTGAATATTCAGAATCAATGATGAATTTATAATGGAAAGATCAACCTTTAAAAATTTCAATCAATCAGTGCTGTAAAAATTGTTGTAACATCAATGTCACGTGTGTGTGAAATTATTCATACTTTTCATTTTTCTCAAAATCCAGGATATTTTAAATTGTTACGTAGAAACTATATTTCAATAGAGTAGCGTTTTAAGTAAGCATATACTACCGATACGTTATAAGACCTTCTTTCTAGGAAACTGTTGCAAATAATGATAGTTAGTTGCATTAAGTTAAATGTGAAGAACCATAGACAAACAAATCGCTTTTATATACAGCGCTTTCTTCTCATTTGACTAAATAAACAATTTTCACATATTCTATTTCACTAGAGTACAATAATTTCTCTAGAGGAAAAAAGACAAATATCTCTATATCTTTTGATTGTATGTATTTTCAAACGTTGATGTAAATTGATTTCATAATTATAGTTAGATACTAGGCTTTTAACGAGTTATGTCTTTTGTTTGTTGATAAATGATATAGCATTTACATACAATTGTTACGATATTGACACTTAAGATATGCCTGTCCTTTGAAAGATTCTAATACATGCCTTTGATAAAGAACTGGAGTTGGACATACAGGTACTTTTATCAAACCGTGTTATATTTTAAAATGATAGCAATTTAATAGATAAAATATTAATGCAGTTGATGTCATTTTGCCAAACCATTTCATTTGCAAAACTAATACTATCTATGTCGGAACCCTATTTTTAGACGAATCTACAATTAAACACCGCAACAATTCAACTTTTAAATTAGATAATCGAATAAATTTGTATTTTTTGCTTGAAAAAGTACTTTTTAAAATCTCTAATATAAGATGGCATAGATGTTAACTTTAATCACACATCTATCCTTTTATGTACAATATGACTTAACTAACCAAAGCCATTCAACTCTTCTATATATCGATTTTGACTGTTTCTGTTTGCAATTAAAGAGAAGTGGTATGCACAGAACAAAGACGCACGATACAGTTTTGTTGTAGAAATGGAAGAATAGTGACAATATGTGATTCAGAATCTGAAGATAATGAGATAAAATATCTGTTTGGGAGTCAATTTACTTATACAATTGATGAAACAGTTGAAAGAACTTGAAGCGAGCTTTTAAAAACAAATCAGACTACTTCAAGAAAACTGAATTATTCTTCACGTCGAAAAACCATTTACAACATATTTTTTGTGTGTTTTGCTTGTTTGTCTAAACGTACTTGATTGAAATACGTAGTGCTTTAAACAGAGTTACTGTACAAATAAAATAACTTTTGTAAATTATTACCAAAATTCTTAAATCATTTCTTAAACATTTCATTGAATATTCATGCCAAATTCAATTTTATTTTATTTTTCTAGATCAATAAATTGTTAAAATAGTTTGTGTATAAAATTACAAATTCATAAAATGGTATGACAATATGCTACAAGAAATTATGGATTATTGAGCATTTTTATCACAATCGTCATTATTGGAGAATGTTAACTTAACAGAATACAATGATTGGGAATAAAAATGATTCAAAAATAAAACAAGTCGCTGGCATTTACTCTATTTTAGATTTTTTGGGGGGGGGGGGGGGGTTATGGAGCCCAAAAACAGACGTTTTGATGTTACGTTGACTTTAGCCCTCTTGACATTATGTAGTACATTTGTAAGCACTAATCAATTTTTCCTTTCATACTACTTGTTATTAAATAAAATCACGAAGGTAACTACTACAAATTGAATTTTGAATATTACAAATAGTGATACCGTCTGAAGAATATTTAGATACGGGATAGATAACACTTATTATAAAATTCACATTATACGTACCAAATAACTGTATGATATATCATAGGGGCTCAACGCTTTGAAAATTAGCACCAGTATCCGAGACTTGTCTTCTCTTCAGGATGTTTATGTTGCTTTTGCTCAATTGTCAACGTAAAGCTGTTTTGTATTTCAATATGCACATAAGAGTTAAATACGTAATACTGTAAGAAAAAAAAATTGAATGCTCCGATAGTTTTATGATAAATGACGCAAAGCGATTAATATGGAATACATCTCGTCAAATATGTACAACATAAATAGCGCAAATACAGCGAATTTATATGTCGAATAATACTTACAATACCTTTAACAGATATCATGTTCTTAAAGTTATATTTTTTTTTCATGTTATTGATAAATTAATTCATATTTGTAATAAATACCGCATTTTCTATATTTTTTTTTATAATTTGTAAGTATATATAATTTATACACAACAGTTTTATATCAAATACAAGTAATATGTATAGTATTTTGCAAGGAAACATTTTAACTACCGGTACTTATATCCAGAAAGGCACATTCATAATGCTTTTAACAACCAAATGCTCGGTATTTCTTTAATTTGAATGGCAGTGAAATTCAGTTGGTATCTACTTATCACAACTAGAATACCTGAAACTGGGTCAACTTATAATGTTTTCTTTCAATGAAACCCATTTTTAGGGTATGTCGCATTTTTAACCGTTTACTTATAGAGGTAAAGGAGAGAATACAAAATTGACATGATCATTTAGCTATTAATGTTTCGAAATATCGGGTTCGGAACTGCATATTTCTTTGATTTTGTGACAAAAAGTATTTAAAAAATGATCTTCTTACTTATTATATTTTTAGAAGAAATTGCACTTTAATATATACATAACGGTATTACAATATCATAGAAGAAAAAAAGAGTTTGATTCAATGGAATACGCACATACGACCTAAATAATTTTGTAAATTAAATGATTATTAAACATTGCCCTGCTATTTGCATTATATCTTACACTAATTTAACTTAAAATTCCTGAATAAGTAACAGTCTATGAACTGTGAACATATCCTTTCTTATGTAACTTATGATTTTCAAGCCTTTGACCATAACCAGAGAAAAATCTATCGATTCTTAGACAAATGAGTTTTTATTATTATAGTGTTTAAAGACGTGTCTTGGTAAAATTAAAGACGTGTCCTGGTGACATTAAAATGACTATTGTTTGAGACTGTAGGAGGTATTTATCGTCAAGTTTGTAGTCAATAACTGTAATTTAGCCACTTCTCCGGTAACCCTATACACCAATTACTATAATCAACTTGTTTTATTGTCATTTCTGTCTGCTGCAAGAGAAGAAGGAAAATGCAGAAATATTGTCCTAGTATTTCCGATGTGAATATGTACTGGCGGAAGATGGGGTTAATAATACTACTAACAATTGAATAAAAGATGCATGAGAAGTAAAATCTACATTACTTTGAGTTTTTTTGAGTAATTTATCATTGTATTTTTTACATATGCATAGTCTGAACATGAATAAAAGAATAGTAACCCAATTTTAATAGCCATGAAACACTTGTTTTTTTTTCCAAATAATAACAGTCATTTCCGTATGTAAAATATTGTAAAAATAAACATTCGCATTGTTTTGCAACACCACTCCCAAACCCTGGCCAACTTCGTGAACTTCAAGATATGCAATTTAAAAGTGTCATTATTTTAAACACTCCTTCAAACCCTTAATATATTTAGGACAATCATTCCACATTATTTTAATAAAAAGCCATTTTTTTATTCTTCCACTGGTCATTTGTTAACGAAATATTAATTGAAATAGATAATATTATGCAGGAAACAACATGTAGACTTTCTAATGTATGACTTATTAGATCCTTTGAATAAAACTTCATTGAAGAGGCTTGTTAACAAATATATTGTTACGTGATACATTATCATAGTAGGTGAACGAAATGCATGTGATTTTGTATGGTAATTATGTTGATTTAGTTTTAGATATTATAACAACAAAAGTGTGAGATATATGGTCGAATATCACATATATTTATATAGCAGATAATAAAATGTTCCAGAACAAAATATTATTATTCATCATCTCTTGTTCATCAATTTGACTTTATTAACATTTTCTTTTTTTAAACAATATTTTATAAGAGAATCCATATTGGCATGCTATTAAAATTCATAAAAATGTAGAAATGATTTAGAAATGGATTACTTATAAGTTAAGGGTTAGCATTGTTAATAACAGATAAAATGCTACTAATACCGTTTTGGTGGGGAAATATTACAACATTTGTAAACTAATCATTACAGCAGATTGTGTTGTGTGGAACAAAACAAACAAATTCGTTAACTCCATTTTTTGTCCGAAATGTTTCTGTAAAGGCCTCAACAAACGGTAGTACCTAAATACATTTCAACATGTGCTTTATGACTGCAATTCTTTTCTTTTTTTGTATATATGTATCCCTCCTATCTATACATTTCCCTTTAAATGGATCCCATGCAATATTAAGACATTTGTATTACTATTGTAACGCTTCGTGATTCTCTGGGCGAGGTTTTATCAGAACTCAATAAATAACAACCCTTCTGTGTAAAATAAATGTATTATTCCACCAAATATCAAGTATTCCATACAATTACAACAAACCAAAATAACATCTTAACTGAATGAACTCAAACACACTACTCCTAACACTGACCATAACATCTCTTTATATAGGTAAAAGCTATTCCTCATAGTCCAAATAAACCTTTACTTCCTGTAAATCTATATAGTCCTAAAAAGTCTATATGTCCAATCAAAATTCGTCACACTGCCCCCTTCTTGAGAGTCTGAACTTCCACTGTTCATATTTTTACACTAACACATATTCATGGTTTTTATTGCGAAATTAACTGAAAATATTCAATATTAACATGATTAAACACAAACAAAAGAAGCTCATTTCTTATGAGAAAAATGCTGTTAACAAATAGATGTATCGTAACACTTGTTAATTTTCACATTTAAAGTTTACATCTGTCAGTTAATTTTTATCATGATACTGTGAAGCATATTCTTTGAATTCTTCTTGAAAAAGTTCAAATAATCTCCATGGTGTCACTTCCTCTAAATCAATGTGCTCGCTATATCCAATTGAAGCTGTACGTTTTATCTCTGTAGGTGTTCCATTTACAAGCTTTATTGTGCGCTGCAATGTCAAGTTGATAGCTGAGACAATATATTCCTCTTGAGTATTAGCATCCTCGTCATCAATAGTAATGACGTCATCATCCTCGTTTGGGTTGCTGATATCATCATATATGACGTCATCGTTCACGATACCGCTATCATCTACATTGTCTTGATTCGATAGTTCAGCCTCATTTTGATTGTTTGCATATGTATTATTGTTGTTTACGTCACAATTTTCACCTTCACATTTTTTGTTTATGTCATCATTTCTATCTTCTGTAATGACGTCACATTCTTCATCCTGTAAATTAATGTCACAGTTTTCATCTTGTACACATGTTCCATCACTTGCTACACTTTGTGTTTCATCAACACACTGTGCAATTTGCTCGAAATAATTTTGCACTGTAACATCGGGTTCTGGAATGCTTACTTCAGTATGTCCGTCAAGATCTTCTAGAGCTTTTAAGTAATCACTAAGATCTGGAATTGACTCCACACTTCCGTCAACACACTTAGATTCTGTGGCTGTGATTAACTTATGTTGAGATGTAGTAGTGTTCCCATCTAGTTGATTACTGGTGCTCATCACTTGTTCATTATAAGAAGAATCTTGTTGCTGCTGATTAACAGGATCATAATCTGGCTTCTGTCCTATTAAGCTGTCAAAGAAACTCTCGTCTGAGCTTATGTCACTGTAATAAGATTCACTCCATTCCTTTTTGGTCATTTTCTGAGCACAAGCACTTCTACGTTTTGATCTCGAAGCACTTAATCCATGTTTCCGTTCAAGATGATTTCTCAAGTATGACATCCTGATAAATAATCCGTCACACTTCTTTTCCGTACACACATAATATTTCTGTTCAGGTATGTGTTTCTCTTTTATGTGTCTTTTTAGATTACTCTTACTGCTAAAATTCTTTCCACAAGTGTCACAACAATAACCCATATTTATAAAACCAACAAAATCTTTTAGATAAGCCGGTTTTTTAATTACACGTCTACTTCGAATAAAATCTTCAGGGCTACTAACATGTGGGCTTGTAAAATTGTTTTCGCGCCTTTTTCCTGCACGGGAAATTCGTGCTCGTTCCACCTCAGGTAATTGGTCCGATTGATCCGTTATGTTTATTTGCACCGACTGATCCAACGGATCCGATTGAATAGACTGATCCGTTTGGTCCGTTATGCTCTGTCTGTTAACGTTTTCCGTTTGTCCGTCCGTACGGCGTGCGTTTATGTTTAATTGATTTTTATTCATTCTGTGGTCTTTATTTAAAGTTTTATTACTAATTGAACTTCCAGCTTTATCTGCTACAGAATTTCTTGTGTGTATTTCTGCATTATTCGATAAGAATTCTTGCAGGTTCGGCTGTTGAATGTCCGTTGAAATATTCTGTTCTTTTTGTACGTTAATGCTTGAACTCCCATGAAACTTCTTAACATTATCTCCATGAACTATAACAGGTGGAGATGATTCGGAATGTCGAATTTTGAACAATACATCACATAGTTTTTCTATAATAATCCATGGCCCTGTCCAATGGCGTACGATTTTTGATTTAACTCCTGGAACTGTCTTTTTCTGATTTCTCATAACAAAATCACCGACTTCATATTGATGTATCTTCATGCGACAATCGTAATGTTTCTTTTGTCTTTCTACGGACTTCGACAAATTGTCTCGCACAAGACTGTGCATTTTAATCAATTTCTCTTGAAGATTTTTAACGAAAGTTGGAATGTTGTTGTGTCGTTCTCCAGTACTCTCATTAAATTCACTTCCGGTCTGAACATTTATTGGAAGCGACATATCTTTTCCATAAACAATTCGATATGGACTATAACCTGTACTTTCATGCACTGAGCTATTATATGCTATCACGATGTACTCCAAGAATAAGTCCCACTCTGTTTCTTTAAAGTTAAGCATAACCAAAGCAACTCCATCACAGAAAACTTTATTACCACTCGCTGCCTTAAAACTGCACTTTGTTGACTTAAGTTCAGGCCTTCACCGGTACTGAATGCCTTTTAAGGTATCTAAGGCAATAAATGTTCGTTTTGCACCTGTATCAATTTTCCAGTTCACTTGCTGGTTAGAATTTTTACCTGAGACGTTCATATCCTTCTTTATTCTTACACTTACAAAATTCTTATTGTTTTCAGTAACTTCACTCTGTTGAGGTCTTTCCTTAACATTGATATCGACCGTTCTCTGACCTCCCGAGGCGGTCGATCCTAGTTTCCCGATACATTCTTGGAATCCTGCTGACTAAGAGATTCCTTTTGATCCTTCTGATTCGAGTATTCTACCTGGCGTCTGTTTGAACTCCAGCTATTACAAGTCAAGTTTCCAAGTCTTGGCGGCTCGTTATAACGCTCTAGGTGAAAGACACGCCCACTCTTGTAGTCAATTCTATGTTTTTCACGTTCCGTTTGTCTTAAACACTCTTCTTGTATGGCAGCTGTTATCGCATCCTGCAAGGTTTTTGGTCTAGTTCTTTTCACAGACAACCTAAAATCAGCTGAATCATGACAGTTTTCAAGAAAAGTACTCAACGACAGTTCTCCAACTATTTCTAAGCAATCTGGATAAGCTTTTCTAAGAAGATCCTCAATAGATTGGCCAAATTCTCTGTATGTCTCATTTTTCTGCTTTCTTGTTAATCTAGCATCAGCTATATAACTTTCTTTCATATTTACTATGCCAAATCTCTGTTCCATCCTTAAGAACAGCAAATCAAAATCACTTTGCATGCTTGACGGTAATCCGTATGCGAATGCTTCCGCCTGACCACGCAAAGAACACAGAAAAGTTCTCCTTGACTCTTCTTTTGACCAGTTATTCAAAATGGTCAAATTATCAAAGTACCTTTTAAAATCGTTCCACACATCACTTCCAGTTCCACTGAATGTTCTACGACACAGAAAATCACGGGATCGGGACTTTGCAGTATACTGCCCATTTCTTACAAAGTTGTGCACATTAGATGTCCCAACACTTGGTACTTCATGGTGTATTGTACTAGATGATTGTCCAGTTGTTCTACTCGAACGCTGGAAGGCATAGTCATAACAGAAAAACAACACAGACGATACCAGAAAAATACACATGAGCACTAGATACGGCAAATATTCATCGATAGAAAATATAACCGTTTCCAAAACATATGTACGTATTTTCAGAATTCCACTTCTATAATGCTGAAATATTATGGCCACCAGAACGACTGCTATCCAGAATACTAGAAACTTTATCCATCTTCTCTTTGGTTTGTTTGTAAAAACAGAAACACTGTCCTTTTCACTCCAAATGGGAGACAAGGTGTTGACATCGCTGTCAAAATTAGGCGGAAAGAATACTTGGCTGATTCCGGAATCACTAGTTGAAGCACATTGATTCTTATCCTTTGAATCCATCTGATCCTTCATCGGAGTCGAGCATGCGGTCGGAGAGTTGATAGTTGGTTCCTTATCCACATCCTGATTAGTCTGTTTTTAAAACATTTTCCAAGGCGGACATTCTGGCCACAAATGTTCACCGTTGTCCCAAAAACAAAAGACTTTGAAGAACTCACAACGTAGATTGTTCTAGGAATACAATAATCCACATAGGAATTGTATCCCACCGCTGCCACCAGTGTAACGCTTCGTGATTCTCTTGGCGAGGTTTTATCAGAACTCAATAAATAACAACCCTTCTGTGTAAAATAAATGTATTATTTCACCAAATATCAAGTATTCCATACAATTACAACAAACCAAAATAACATCTTAACTGAATGAACTCAAACACACTACTCCTAACACTGACCATAACATCTCTTTATATAGGTAAAAGCTATTCCTCTTAGTCCAAATAAACCTTTACTTCCTGTAAATCTATATAGTCCTAAAAAGTCTATATGTCCAATCAAAATTCGTCACACTATTTTATATGTCAATTATTGGTATTAACCAAATAAAGAGATTGTTTAAGAGGTAGACAATATATTTGTCGGTGGATAGCAAGGAAGAAATCTTTAAGAAATTATCATGGACTTCTGGAACAAATGGAACAACTGAGCACCAAGTCTAACTGTAACAAATATATTTTCATATTTATCTTATATCTTCATTTTTATTACAAAAAGGAAACTCCTCCATTATTTTTAAACTTTTTATCCGTTATTCATTGTTTAGTAATTTAAGATTTTTTTGATCATCCGACAAATATGTCTCTCATTGAGTTGTTCAAAATTATCTCTATATTTTACTACAATGCTTTGTTTACATTTTAGTCCTAATTGTTTTGGAATTTCATTCACTGTACACATTCTTATGCCATCAGCTTATAATTTAAACATCTGTCATTTGTCATCGTTGAAGATTTGTACAACAAAATTTACAAAATAAGTCATGTCCTTTTCTGTAAATCTAGTGTAAAGCTTTACGAATTCAGGAAATGGTACCATACACACATTAAGACTTGCCTGTACAACTAAGTTTTAATTTTGTTAGCTTCTTAATCCTACGTTTGTTGAGAGCTTTTAGATATTCGAAGACCAAACAAAGTCTTTATCAATTATTTGTTACAGTATTTCTCATTCTGCCTTTTACCATACTTGTTAAATACAATACAGAAACTAAACGTTACGTAATTCGAATATCAAATGGAAAACCATCAAGTTCAAATAAATAGGGCAGATAGACCTATGTCAGGCTGCAACATTTGATGTATAGTCAAAGATTTAAGCTTGCTTGATTAATTGCTCTCATTGTCAGATGTCAGAATGATATTCTGTGTTTATAACCGAAACGTCGATATCACATTAAAGACATAATCAAAATGTCTTTGATGAGTCAATAATTTCTTTTAGAGAAAAGGAAAAATGTTCATATTTGGAGAACTATTTTTGAGCAATTACTCATACCATTGAATCAGCTTGAAATTGCATATTTAATGTTTTAATGAGAATGGAAGAAATGCGATAGATATTATAAATAAAGGCACCAACAAATCTGCGATAATTATTTAAAACAACAACAACAACAACAAAACAATATATAATAGCAGAGAATATCTTAAAGGCAGAATTTACATCTCATAGCTTTTTATATCCTATGATCTTAGTAAATATGTAAATGTTATAATAACTTATTATTTAGAGTCTGCAATTCCTATGTAATTTTATTGTGATTAATGCTTCCGAAGGATCACTTTGTTTCCAGATTTTTACACTCTAGTGCTGTAGTTAGATTTGACATTTACATGTTTGTATTGTGAAACCGCCTGCTCAAAATTAAGAAAGACGTTCCATGTGTTTTATGCGTATCATTGATATTAATACTGTGAACATTATTGAGATTTCTTTTGGTACGGTTTGTCCGAATAAGTCTAATGGCATCTTGCGTTTAAACTTTATGAAATCATCAATGTTTTGCATGGAGATATTAAATGCCATATTTCCTTTTTTGGACACGAATTATCTATAATAGCGAAATACCATACTAACAAGAGTAAATTAAAGAGCTGTACATTATTAATCAAATTTTTAGATGTTAATTCTGAGACGAATCTCTTCTATGAAAGGCTATGGCAATAGGATTGTCTTGCAAAAGCTTTGTTTGTGTAATATATCCATTGCGTCTATATTTATCTCATTTTTTTATGTCATTAAGCAAATGGAATTTTAATGCAGACAAAAAAAACAAGAATAAAGATCAACAAGGCAAAGGCAACGTTCAAAGGACGCAGTCGATCTCGGATGAAACCGTGTAGTTCTTGTTGTTATCAATGGCTTCATGTAAAGTAAAATATCCAATGCTGCCAAGATTAATAATAATAACGTTTAAATTATAAAAACAAATACTGTAACATATAATTTCATATCTCATCGGTTATTACGGCTCACCATATAGATCACCCTAGCAATCGTTGTTGGTAATTTGGGAGACATGCTAAGTCATTAACTTAGATTGTATCGAATAGGTTGCGAGCTCACAAAGTGTACACTATTTACAGTTAATTATAAAGGAACGTTGAAAACGGGAAAAAAAAGAACGTGTTCCAGACTTAGTTTATTTAAGCCTATTCGTGGACAATCCTGGAAAGTAAAAACTAGCTTCCGTGCCACAACAAGCATCAGCTGATGCATGGGAAGATAGAACTGCTTTATTTCTCACTAATTGATTCTTTCTTTAACCAAAATCGGTACTTATATCGAAAATACATGTACAAATGCTAGGTCGATTCTTCCTTGTATTCTTGTTACATTTCACAATTGTATAACCATATCCGTCTTGTTTAGATTCACAAATATAGGGCGAAGGCTTGTGATTGGAACTAGATGGAAACTAGTTTGAGCAACTTTCTGGCTAAAGTAATGATACCATTACAAGTTAGTCCCCTAAAACGAATTAGAGTTGCTTGAATAAGTTAATCGGAATGGAGCCCATACAAAAATGTCTAACGCAAAAATGGTAAAATGGAGAATTATATGTATTCAGTTCAAAATAACAAAATCTGTTCCGTTTTGAGGACTGATATAAAACAAAAAAGATCTCATAATATTAAACCAATGTTTATCGTTATTAAATATCAATTAACATATTTAATATAATAGAAAGTGAGAATTAATTCTGACAGAGACATAGGAATAAAAAAGGGATATGATATTGTAGCGTAATTGATATGGATTTAACATAAGCTCATGTGTTAATTAAGTCAGGGCCATATATACACCCAACTCGTAAGCAGTAAACATTCTCAAAGAACCAATCTTAAATATTATCAAAATCCTAACAACATTTATGCATAATCTTGTTCCAAACGAAGTAAGAAGGCTGTGTTCTTTGAACATAGCCTTGCCTTGTTGATCTTTACTGTCATTTATCTTAAAGTTGGTGTATAGTCGGGAAGATTTTAGCCTGTTTGATTAATAGCTGCCATCGTCTATGTCAAAATAATATTCAAGGTTTATAACTAAAAGATCGATATAACATTAAAGACATGATCGAAACGTCTTTAGTGAGTCGATTATTGGTGTCTAATCTTCGGGAAAAATGTATTAGTTTTGAGAAATTATGCATACCGTATCAGATTGATATTGCATAATTACATATATATAAGGAAACTTTTTTAACATGTTGGTCTGTATTGAAGCCACATTTCCCTATTCAGATTTATGTTACTATTGACTGAAAATATGTATGATAAAATGCAATTGACGGATATATTTTCGTTATAAAACCTACTTCAGACAAACACAAACGTTACAGGCTTACTATGTTAGCACTGCCGATGTATTATGGAGAAAAAATCGTTGATAATCATTATTTTTGAATAAATGCAAAATACGAATCTGCGGTTGTTTGTTTGTTTGAGTTTTTTTTTAAATTTTTCGAAATTAGTTTCAAGACAAGTACAAATATTTGAAATTTGTACGAGTATAAAATAATTAATATAAAATCTAAAACAGTCTGTAAATATTTTATCATCTTGGGTATTAATGGGATTTAATCATTTACAATATAAGAAAAAATCAATCGTATTGAAAAACACTTTATTTACCTATATTTCTTACGAAGTTAAATAAAAAAAGATTTATTCCTTTTAAGCAGCGGTAACATTTCCTTGACACTTTTGACATTCCTTATAACAGTCGTACTTATTTTGACGTCACATTACTGCTTTTTGATATATAACATTTACAGGAAAGGATACCTGTATTGTAAAACCTTGTGATCAAAATAAATTAAGATAGATGTAAACATGGAACGATGAAGACAATTTGGTTTAAGTCTTTCAGATCAAAACCTGAATTCTGAACAAAGTTTACCACTGTATTATGTAAAGTATGTCAAAGGCAATTACTGCTTGTGATTAAATGTTTATCTACTGTAAAGTTTTAATCCATATGATGAATGATATGACCTTTAAGCATAAATTTGAAACAGATCCTGCTGATCACTATAAAACAAAAAAGGAATAAAACTGATTTGAGGGAATATATGAGAGCATATGCAAAGAAAATCAGATGAGTGATATTTCAGGTTTTCCGGAATAGTTGTCTGAATAATGTCTTATTTAATGATTTATTTAAAAGACTATTTATACAATCTTATATCCATTTTTAGATATACTATGCACAAATATGATATTGAAATATTGATAGTTGCTATGAGTGTCTTTGTGGATATAAATAAACATGTTTTTGACTTCACAGAAAAAAGATGCCGGTATGCTGTTTTAAGCTCCACACATTATTATGTCATTATTTTTTGTTGACACAATATAAATAAAGTGTCATTTTAAAAAACGAAAAAAAAATAATAAAGGAAGTTTTCATTTTACTTGACTCATAATAGAGAATGCACCTTGTCATGCATAGCTTGTACATTATTTTAATCTAATCGACATATTCAGGCAGAATGTTATAGATTTCAATATATTTATGAGATAAAATAGTTTACTCGACAATGATAGTTAAAGAAAATAAAGAAATAATGTCCGTTTAGAGCTGATTTTCTTACTTTTGTAAACATGATTTTTTGTCATGATCATAACCCAATTAATGATCAGATACAACAGTCGTTGTTGTACTTATTTCCTTTCTTGCATAAACATCATTTACAGTAATTCGTTAAAAAAAGAGTAAAATTCGGTAGGTTAAATTATCAAACGCGTGTAGTTTTTTGGAAATTTTTACTTGTTTAAATTTTGTCAAATGTCTTGGAATAAAAGAAGAGTTGAAATAAAAGAAGAGTTTGGAATAAATAATAGCGTAATGTAAACTGAAGTGGTATTCTGTAATTCAGATCTTTCTGGGTCGTCTTGAAAGTATTTTTATATTTAGCGCCGCTAAAATGGTAATAAAACATTCATTTTAAAGACTCGGGTATGAGCTGGGTGCGCGTAACAATAAATCAATTATAATAATGTAACTACTTTTTGTTAACAAAGGTTCCTAATTGACATGGGACATCTTATTAAACATAAGCAGCAAGTCTAAATTAATACTTCTGAGAAGAAAATTGTTAGTTTGATAAAAATTAATATCTTGTTTTTTCAATAGTATAGAAACAATTAAATAACGCAGCAAACGCTTTTCTCTCATCAAAGCAATGAAATCAATAAATATTAAAATATTAGAACCCCAAGAAATGTGCTCAATTAAATAGAAAAGGTGTTGCGAGTTTCAATACAATTAAAACTCCCCCTGAAGGAATTTTATATTTCTTCATTTTCTTGTTTTTGTACCGGGAACAATGTAATGCAGCTTTATTTGATAAAGGCCTAATTTTCAGTCATTTTAATATTTAACACGAGCTATGCCTTCAAAAAGAATCATTTTGTACTCATCCCTTCTATTAGAAATTATCACTGATAATACTGAGAGAAATCGAATACCCGCCCATTGCCCGCCATAGGACCAGAAAAGGACACTGAAATGGCGTATCACTAACTTGTAATGCTATTGACTGCTTATACTTGATAACCGACATTTTCATTTTCTGTTTCATTATAAAAGATATAAACCATTCGGAAGTATTACTATTTTGTTCCACGGTAAATTATTATTTATTTGTTATCAAAACAATGTTAGCACTATTCATACTTTTTGTTGAACATTTCTTAGGCTGGTACTTGTGATGCTTTCACCATTTCTGTCAATGAACAGACTCAATCAAACCGAGCCTGCAACATTTTAAATACATGTATTGCTGTGTTAGGCATTCGTTATATTTAGTTTTTTCCCACGCATTATTAACCCGAATGAAATTTTGATCAATTGTCATAAGCAACTTAAGAACAAAATTTGACGCATACGTAGTTTAATGTCAGTGTAAAAATAGCAGATATAAGATATCTCCTTTTCAGGAATTCTTTCATTATATTTTCTGCGGTATTTGACAGAATGTGTATGTGTAGCATGTTTAAGGTAAAGATGGGAGTGCAATTTCAGATGTCACTAATAATACAATATTGAGTAAATTTGATTAAAGTTTGTACCATATACAGGCAATTCAGTTAAAGAGACAAGCGATAAGTATCTGTAAAAAGTGTTATTGCGTGAAAAATTTGTAAAAAAGCAATTTCAGTAAACTTATCTTGATTTCCCCTCAAGTTTGAAAAGGTAGACTGTATAGCATACAAAAATATTTCGCAAGGATTGTATATACATGTAAAGTTAAAACAAACATGGATTGCAAAAGAAAACAAAATTCTAAATATTTTAAAGTTTGATTTGTTTTATTGTCATGAACAAAGAATTGCTGGTAATCAACTTGTTTTTTTCCCTAATAATAGAGGCAGTAAATGATTTAACAATCATTAAAGAGTGATGCATTCCTGTCACTAGATGAAATTAAATTACGATTATTTATTGTGTCGTTAATTTCTCAATCGTAACAAAATGATTTCATTGATATTGTATTTTATACATTTTTGAATTTAACAAACTTTACAGAAGCTCTAAATGTTCTTTTAATATTAAATATTAAAATTCCAAACCATTTATTTGTGTAGTTTGCGATATATACGATTATTCCTGAAATTTTAAATTGATACTGAAACGTGAACACAAACGGTACAGTTGATTATGTCATGTGTTATTTTAGGGAACTGTATCATGTGACATTGCATCAATTCTTCTCGCGTGTATAAATAAAACCCTTTAGAATTTAGGAAACTTAATGAGTGTCTTTGGCAGGAGGTTTTTGGTACTTGCCTGATGAAACGTAATGTTTTCAGTGTATCACAAGCAAAAGTTTAGAACGTTTATAATATAGCACTCTGAATTTACTTAGTGCTTTTGTCAATAATTATACTTTTTGTGTCATTATAACCAATACAATTCATATACTATGAACCCTGGTGTGAGATATTCAATTTGGTTGTCGATGATGTATCCCTTACGAATGCAAGAAACTTTATGGAAGCCATATCTTCAACACAGATAGAACGTGGCGTAATCGGACATCAAGACGTTCCTTCCTTTGATACCACACAGCTGACATTACAGTTTCGAAAACCGTTTCCGTCGGTAAACGATATTGGCAGACTCCTTTTTTTGAGTTTTGCTTTAGGTATGTATTTGGCGAATGAAGTGACTGACGATTTGACAGTTCCAAGCGATACATTTAACTTATTTTCCTTGCGTTGCCTTTTAGAATATAACTTGGACAATTTTATGACTAATATAATTAAATGTCTCAAAAAGACAATAAGCTCAAGATTTTTCTATAAGAACATATCGCTCGTTAAAGTCTGCAAAAGACTAAATACTATACATACTATTATAGTTTGTACACTTTCCTTTAATTGTATTATATAAGGATTGGTATATTTTCATTTTAGCAAAAACACTGTCCCAGTGCATGCAAGAGAAAATCGATAATTCAATTGTGTTTCTAACATCTCGCGTTCTTATATATTAATACAAACTTTTTACCAGTTCTTAAAATTATCGGGACTAATTCCTAAAAACTATCATATTTACTAAGTACGGTGTATAAGAAATGCTTACCTACTGAACGGCGTCTCACGGACTTTTTCATTATGTATTTATAGGAGTAACTATAACACAAAAGAAATAAACTGCGATAATGATAGTTGTTTAGGGAAGCAGCATGTTTTAAGTTCATGACTTTAGCTGTCTGTTTTAGCGGTAATTACAGATAACTTGTCTAGAATAGAATGGTAGCTTTGTCTAACATCTAAATCACGTATCTTGCTGGTTATCTTCTTAAAAACACCTACTTACAATGGTGGCTAAGACATCTGAGATAAATTGTGTATGTTTTAAGGTATAAATTCAATTAACGTTTAGTTTATAAATTTATTAAATAACAAGCACTTTATATGTGATTTGCTATGTACTGAATAAGTTTTGTCTTGTGTTCATTTGACTTTATATGATCTTGTTACCAAAAATACATGTACTCGTCCATATATTATTTGAATTTCTTTTTTAATTTTTTTTCCGAATTAATGGCCTGTCATACTTATTTAGGTGTTAATTAACCTGCTGAAGTTTTTATGCAAGGAAAAGTAGTAATTACTAGACTAAGTGTACATTATCAATGCAATATATCCAGACCCTACAACTATATGTTCTGTAAATCTGTGTATGTTGAAACTTACAGATTCGTGTATCATAAATCAAGCGTCATTTAACAGTTAATATTAAAAGGTTTATATTGCGTTCTAAGAAATATGTATTTCAAATATAGATCATACTACTACATAAGACCTTCGCCTTTCTTTCAGAATGTTTCTGCTCATATATTTTCTGCAGGCATTATACTTTATGGAACTTTTCATTTTATACATTTGAGCTTGGCAATGGACGGCTATGCAAGATCAAGCGACCATATTCGCCTATATCACCAATCTGAGCATTTAAACATAATAATTGTAAATCTGGGATTTTGATAGAATCGCAAATGCGTATGTACAGCATAGATATACATTGTGATAATTGATAGAATACTTAGTATATTTGTATCTCTTTCGAAAATCATTATCTCCGGTTTAAAGGGTCTTTCAATAGGCTCCAAAAAACTGTCAATTGCATTGAATATCTGAAGTGGTGGGTACAAAACCCAGTAAAGTCAACAGTTCATTTTCTTTCATTAATCGAATTCAATTAATAATTATGTTCATCTAAATATGATGTATATATTGATATCCTAGCTTAACGAGCTTTAGTCAACTTATAGTGTTGCACAGCAATATGTTATTCATTTACATACCTCCGGAGAGACTGATAATCAAAACAGTATTTTGTTTTCGTGGTGATAAAGCTACTTTATTGTCGCAGTTACTCTGACCAGATAGGCGTTAATAACGTGCACAAATAATAACCAAGTTATAAAAAATTAACATCAAGGACTGTAATATATTTCTGGAACCTGTCGTAGATGACGGCAGCAGACGCAAATCTGCTTATCAAGTATGACATGTTCTGATGTTTAAGTCACATTTCATCAATATCCACGTTTTTGTATTATTTCATCAATGCGGTAATTTTTATTTAGTGCACAAATGTGCCATAATGCAACCGAAAAGCTTTAACAATATACATATGTACGTTACATCAGCTCACTACGAATATTCCCGATGTTTTATTTTCTACTCGTATTTCATCCGAAGAATGAATCCACACAAACAATGTCTACATTAACAATATTTACAAATGAAATAAAATCTAAACGATCGCAACATTTTTGCAATGATACTACAAACAAACCGTTAACTTTATCAAACAATACCCCT
>NW_026865832.1:0-33741 GCF_026571515.1 Ruditapes philippinarum | reverse complement strand
GAATGTCAAATTAGTGTTTTTCACCATTTTTAGCTTGGCATTGTTTTCGAAGAAAAAAAGAGGTATTGTTACAGTCAATGGCAGCTTTTCCATTGCCGTCTGCAAACTTTAACTTTGATCATAACTTTATGAGCTATTGGTGTATTGTCTTCTTACTTGGCCATAACAACCTTTTGGACAAGGACCGTCAAGCAGACTAGATTAAACCTGACCTACATTCATAAATGACCTTGATCTTCAAGGTCAAATGTCTAAATTTTGCTTGATTTTGCTAAAAGGGGCTATAACTGTGTTATTTTTGAATGGATTTTCTTCAACTTGAACACAACAATCTCTGCTGAAAACTTGTATTTAATGCTTCTATCTATTGTCAGTAAATCTTTTTTTTTAATTTGCAAAATGTTCTGTGCTGTAACATCTTGAATGAAAACTTGTATTTAATGCTTCAATATATTGTCAGTGAATCTTTTTTTTTAAATTTGGAAATTGTTTTACGTCCAAACATTTTGAATTAAATCACTGATTTAATGCTTTTGTCTAGTCATATAATAATTCATTTTTTTTTTTTGTTGCTTTACTCCTTAATAATTTGGCAAAAGTGCTGAAAAATTATTTTTTTCAAAGTCATTTTTTTTTAATTTTGCAAAATGTTCGGTGCCCTAACATTTTTAGCTCGACTTTTTTTTTTTTGAAAAAAAAAGTAGAGGTATTGTTATAGTCAGGTCGGCGTTGCCGTTGCCGTTGCCGTCTCCGTTGCCGTTGCCGTCCGAAAACTTGTACCTGGATCATAACTTTTTTATTTCTTGTTGTATTGTCTTCATACTTGCCACAAACAACCCTTGGACAAGACCTTTCAGTAGACCACACTAACCTTGACCTTCATCCATAAATGACCTTGACCTTCAAGGTTAAAAGTCCAATTTTTTGCTTGTTCATGCTGTTATTGGCTGTTACTTTATTATTTTTGAATGGATTGTCTTCAAACTTGAACATAATAATCTTAAAGGATATCCCTTAAAATAACCAGTCAGACCTTGACATTCACTCATCAATGACCTTGACTTGAAGGTCAAATTATTGAAATTTTCATTTTTTTGGCTATTATTGGCTGTAAAACTTTGTTATTTTTGAATGGATTGTCTTCAAACTTGAACATAATAATCTTCAAGCGATATCCCTTAAAAATAACCAGTCAGACCTTGACATTCACTCATCAATGACCTTGACTTTGAAGGTCAAATTATTGAAATTTTCATTTTTTTGGCTATTATTGGCTGTAACTTTGTTATTTTTAGCTCGACTATTCGATAAGAATAAGTAGAGCTATTGCAGTCACCCGAGCGTCGGCGTCGGCGTAACCACTTATGTTAAAGTTTTTGTAATAGTTCAAATATTTTCAAAGTCCATTGACATATGGCTTTGAAACTTTGCACACTTGTTCACCATCATGACCCCAACCTGTAGACAGGAGGAGGTAACTCTATCAAGCATTTTGACAGAATTATGCCCCTTTTTCGACTTAGAATTTACGTTAAAGTTTTTGTAATAGTTCAAATATTTTCAAAGTCCATTGACATATGGCTTTGAAACTTTGCACACTTGTTCACCATCATGACCCCAACCTGTAGACAGGAGGAGGTAACTCTATCAAGTATTTTGACAGAATTATGCCCCTTTTTCGACTTAGAATTTACGTTAAAGTTTTTGTAATAGTTCAAATATTTTCAAAGTCCATTGACATATGGCTTTGAAACTTTGCACACTTGTTCACCATCATGACCCCAACCTGTAGACAGGAGGAGGTAACTCTATCAAGCATTTTGACAGAATTATGCCCTTTTTCGACTTAGAATTTAAGTTAAAGTTTTTGTAATAGTTCAAATATTTTCAAAGTCCATAGACATATGGCTTTGAAACTTTGCACACTGTTCAACATCATGACCCCAACCTGTAGACAGCAGGAGGTAACTCTATTAAGCATTTTGACAGAATTATGCCCCTTTTTCGACTTAGAATTTACGTTAAAGTTTTTGTAATAGTTCAAATATTTTCAAAGTCCATTGACATATGGCTTTGAAACTTTGCACACTTGTTCAACATCATGACCCCAACCTGTAAACAGGAGGAGGTAACTCTATCAAGCATTTTGACCAGAATTATGCCCCTTTTTCGACTTAGAATTTACGTTAAAGTTTTTGTAATAGTTCAAATATTTTCAAAGTCCATTGACATATGGCTTTGAAACTTTGCACACTTGTTCACCATCATGACCCCAACCTTTAAACAGGAGGAGGTAACTGTATCAGGCATTTTTTTTACTATCAAGCACTAAGAATAGTCGAGCATGCTGTCCTACCGACAGCTCTTGTTGAATGGATTGTCTTCAAACTTGAACATAATAATCTTCAAAGATAACTGTTAAAAATATACCGAAAGACCTTGACCTTCACTCATTAATGACATTGCCTTTGAAGGTCAAATTATTGAAATTTTCATTGTTTTGGCAGTAACTGACTGTAACTTTGCTATTTTTGAAGGGATAAACTTCATATTATAACAGAACATTCTTAAGGACCAGACCTTGTTGTTTATCAAACCCAAATTTGCTTCGGCTCTTTAATGACCTTGACCTTGAAGGTTATATTACTGAATTTTCTCAGATTGTGCATTTATCAGTGTGTGTGTATGTATATTAATATATGTTATATATAATAAATATATAAATGTGTGTGTGTATATATATACATATATGCAGGTATATATATATATATATATATATATATAAATATATATATATATATGCATGTATATATATATATATATATATATATACATATATACATATATATACATGTATATAATTGCGTCATGTTTTTCTATTTTTAGAAATTGCGTCATTTTTTCTATTTTTAGAAAAATTGCGTCATTGTTGCTATTTTTAGAATTTGCGTCATTTTTTTTTCTATTTTAGAAATTGCGTCATTGTTGCTTTTTTTAGAAATTGCGTCATTTTTTTTATTTTTAGAAATTTCGTCATTTTTGTTCTATTTTTGAAATTGCGTCATTGTTTCTATTTTTAGAAATTGCGTCATTGTTTCTATTTTTAAGAAATTGCGTCATGTTTTTCTATTTTTAGAAATTGCGTCATGTTTTTCTATTTTTAGAAATTGCGTCATTTTTTTCTATTTTTAGAAATTGCGTCATGTTTTTCTATTTTTAGAAATTGCGTCATTTTTTTCTATTTTTAGAAATTGCTTCATTTTTTTTCTATTTTTAGAAATTGCGTCATGTTTTTCTATTTTTAGAAATTGCGTCATTGTTGCTATTTTTAGAATTTGCGTCATTTTTTCCTATTTTTAGAAATTGCGTCATTTTTTCTATTTTTAGAAATTGTGTCATTGTTGCTATTTTTAGAAATTGCGTCATTTTTGTTCTATTTTTAGAAATTGCGTCATTGTTTCTATTTTTAGAAATTGCGTCATTGTTTCTATTTTTAGAAATTGCGTCATTGTTTCTATTTTTAGAATGCGTCATGTTTTTCTATTTTTAGAAATTGCGTCATTTTTTTTCTATTTTTAGAAATTGCGTCATGTTTTTCTATTTTTAGAAATTGCGTCATTTTTTTCTATTTTTAGAAATTGCTTCATTTTTTTTCTATTTTTAGAAATTGCGTCATGTTTTTCTATTTATAGAAATTGCGTCATTGTTGCTATTTTTAGAATTTGCGTCATTTTTTCCTATTTTTAGAAATTGCTTCATTTTTTCTATTTTTAGAAATTGTGTCATTGTTGCTATTTTTAGAAATTGCGTCATTTTTGTTCTATTTTTAGAAATTGTGTCATTTTTTCTATTTTTAGAAATTGCGTCATTGTTGCTATTTTTAGCAATTGCGTCATTTTTTTCTATTTTTAGAAATTGCGTCATTTTTTTTCTATTTTTAGAAATTGCGTCATTGTTGCTATTTTTAGTAATTGCGTCATTTTTTTCTATTTTTAGAAATTGCGTCATTGTTGCTATTTTTAGAAATTGTGTCATTTTTTTTCCATTTTTAGAAATTGCGTCATTGTTTCTATTTTTAGAAATTGCGTCATTTTTTTCTATTTTTAGAAATTGCGTCATTTTTTCTATTTTTAGAAATTGCGTACTGTTGCTATTTTTAGAAATATGCTTAATGTTTCTATTCATATATATACAAAATATATAAACAAAACTAATGTGACAAGACAGACCAACTAAATTTATAAAAAGGAAACATCAATATATGTTCAAACCTTTCTATGTTTGCGTTTAGAAAAAGTAAAAAGTCGAGCGTTGCCCCCGCCCGGCGGTGGCTCTTGTTAAAAATGCTTTGGTCTCTTGTCAGTTAATCTTTGTTTTCATTTGGAAATTGTTCGGTGCCCTAACATTTTTAGTTAAAACATTGATTCAACACTTAAGCCCATCGTCGGTAAATCTTTTTTTTATTTTGGAAATTGTTCGGTGCCCGAACATTTTGAATGAAAACTTGTATTTAATGCTTCGGTCTATTGTCAGTAAATCTTTGTTTTAATTTGGAAATTGTTCGGTGCCCTAACATTTTTAGTTAAAACATTGATTCAACACTTAAGCCCATCGTCAGTAAATCTTTTTTTTATTTTGGAAATTGTTCGGTGCCCGAACATTTTGAATGAAAACTTGTATTTAATGCTTCGGTCTATTGTCAGTTAATCTTTGTTTTATTTTGGAAATTGTTCGGTGCCCGAACATTTTTAGTTAAAACATTGATTTAACACTTAAGTCTATCGTCGGTAAATATTTTTTTAATTTGTAAATTGTTCGGTGCCCGAACATTTTGAATGAAAACTTGTATTTAATGCTTCGGTCTATTGTCAGTTAATCTTTGTTTTCATTTGGAAATTGTTCGGTGCCCGAACATTTTTAGTTAAAACATTGATTTAACACTTAAGTCTATCGTCGGTAAATATTTTTTTAATTTGTAAATTGTTCGGTGCCCTAACATTTTGAAAGGAAACTTGTATTTAATGCTTCGGTCTTTTGTCAGTTAATCTTTTCTATAATTTGGAAATTGTTCGGTGCCCTAACATTTTCAGTTAAAACATTGATTTAACACTTATTATAAGTCCATTTTCAGTAAAAAAAAAATTTAATTTGTAAATTGTTCGGTGCCCGAACATTTTGAATGAAAACTTGTATTTAATGCTTCGGTCTATTGTCAGTAAATCATCGTTTTAATTTGGAAATTGTTCGGTGCCCTAACATTTTTAGTTAAAACATTGACTTAACACTTGCGTCCATCTTTAGTAAATCTTTTTTTAATTTGCAAAATGTTCAGTGCCCTAACATTTTGAATGAAATCTTAATGCTTCGGTTTATTGTCAGTTAATCTTTGTTTTAATTTGGAAATTGTTCGGTGCCCTAACATTTTTAGTTAAAACTTTGATTTGATGATTTAGTCTGGTCAATGAAGTAATTCATTTATTTTTCATTTCACAAAATGTTCGGGCACCGAACATTATGTTGTAGCAGAATAATTGTGGCCAAAAAGTGTTAGATATATAAGAAGTTAATTTAGAAATGTGAATTGTGTATGTAAATATTTGATCTGTTAATAAAAATGCTTTTGATATTTCAATGATTTTAATAAAGAATTGTCCATTTATATAAATTTGCCTTGATTTTTATGTACCAGTTTAACCACTAAAATGACCAAAAGAGCCATAATAAACAGGAATGATTGGACATTCCTCTTTTATATTGTACACTGTTCGATATTAATTCTTTTATATTCACTTCTTCGCTGTCAGTTTTACAGGACGTCAGACTTATTTCCGAATTATATGCAAAACCGTACAATACCTTTTTTCGGTGTCGCAAAAACGATACAAGTATATGATAAAAGGACATTATGCAATGACTCTTTGAACAAACCCTTTATAACGACCCCTTATGTCTTTATGTAATTAACCCTTCAAACATTGAAACCCTTTAACTCCTGGCGCCGGGCGATTGTAACCGTCCAAATATGTAGTAACAATATGTCAGACTTATTTCCGAATTATATGCAAAACCGTACAATACCTTTTTTCGGTGTCGCAAAAACGATACAAGTATATGATAAAAGGACATTATGCAATGACTCTTTGAACAAACCCTTTATAACGACCCCTTATGTCTTTATGTAATTAACCCTTCAAACATTGAAACCCTTTAACTCCTGGCGCCGGGCGATTGTAACCGTCCAAATATGTAGTAACAATATAAAACATTTCTGGTTCAAAGTTGGCAAGTTAAATAAAAATGATTACAAGGTTCACAATCATTTCAAAAAATCTACTTCAAACAATAATATTGTGGTTTTGTTCAATTCATAATTAACAATTTATGCCTGTAATAATCCAAGTTATTAAACATTATATCAAATGAAGCTTTACTGAGCCCCAAATTTCTAAAAAGATGTCGGTATTACATATTCATCAACAGAAAATAAAGAATCTGGTTAAAACTCAACTTAAAATCGGTATTAAGTGCGATTCCTTGACCAACTTAAGCTAAAAGAGATTATGTGATAGTAGTTGTTGTTGTTGTTGTTGTGTTTTTTTGTATTTTTGGTGTATTTTTCTTTAAAGCAGCACGTCCCCAGATTTATGTTAATTTTCATAAAAAATTTAGATATGTTATAAAACGTTGAATATTGTGAGGTGAACAAATAATAAGAGGATATGTTTTCGTTTGAGTGAAATATGTAATATATTTTCACGAAACATGATCAAAATATGTGGCATTTTATCATGCTGAGTGAAAGTAAATACTAAATTTCACTAAAAAATAACCTTTTAATTTAAATCTAGATAGTTTTTAAAACAAAATTCAACAAAATATGTTTTTTTATTTATCAGTTTATTAAAACAAAATGGCGAAAGAAGTCCCTAAAAATAAATATGAGTTTTGACTTTGCCAATTTTCTATTTTTCTTTAAAATATATCTTTTACAACTATAAAATATATTTGACCGATACCGCACCATATTTCGAGGATAAAATTGTATAAAGTAATTTAATATTGTAATTGGCACGTGCAGTCAAAGAAAATTGCCAAAAACCCGTCGACATATGCAAATTGAGCCCTTTCTCTGTTTGTAACGCAGTAGAAATATAGTTATAATGTTCTGCAAATAAGTTTTAAACCGCACATTACAGTGTACATGAAACTATAACTTGGATTTTGAATGTTTTTACCTTTCTTAAAATTTTAGTACATTTCTATCAAGATTTTTAAAAAAAAATATTTTGGCTCACCTGAATTAAGGCATGGAGCTCTAAGTCATGCTGCACACTAAATAATTATTCTCGGAAAAAAGGATTGAACATTTTTTTCCAAATATGTTATTAGTATGAAACATAATAAAGTGGTATCAATGCCTTAAAAACAGTTTTGCTATGTCAAAAAAATCAAGCTGAGTCCTTTAATAAATAAATCCGTTTCAGCAGACCTTAAATTATTTTCTTCCGTAATCAAACAACACTTTTTACATGTAGTTATTGGCAATATAAACAATAGTACACCTGTATTTACCAGTTAATTATATACCCGCTCCGCTTTTGTGGCTCCATGCATGGCCGTTCATATAGTTTGACGTGACGTCATTATCGTTAAACGACATCGCGTTTAATAGCGTTTCATAATAATCCCGTCTATAGAAACCGTTTTGTATAATTTTAATATTTTCAGTTTCTATTTTGTGCATGTGATTAATAGAATATTTTATTTCTGTAGCTTTGTTTCTAAATTAATTCAATTTGTGTTCACTCATTCAATATCCTCTACTAAGTCTTTTTGATATGCATTCATAGTTAACATCTAATATGTTATCAATCCGATCAGTAATAATTTATAGGAAGAATAATTACATAATGTTTAAGAAATAATTTACTTAATTCCTTTACAGGAAGGCAGTTTAAAGCAGTCAGGGCCAGTTGACTGCCTTGAGCTTTTTCAACAAGGCTTTACCGAGGACGATGTGTATGTTATAAAACCAACTGGAAGTACTGCCACTGATGTGTGGTGTGATATGACCAATGGTGGATGGACAGTTATACAATGCCGGCAAGACGGATCTGAAGATTTCTACAGAAATTGGGAAGATTATAAAAATGGATTTGGTGATAGGAGTGGCGAGTATTGGCTCGGGCTTGAAAATATTCATCATTTGACAAAAAGCAATAGCTCTCTTTACTTATACATGGAAACATTCCCAAATGACGATAAGAATCCGTTTTCTGCTTTTGCTGAATATTCAACTTTCAAGATAAATGACGAGAATGATAAATACAAATTGACTATAGGGGGATATCATGGCTCGTGTAGTAATTCCATGTCGTATCATAATAACTGGCAATTTACGACCAAGGATAGTGACAATGACAACTCGACAGGGAACTGTGCAGACCAAAGTGGTGGAGCATGGTGGTACAGGGATTGTCATCGCGCGAATCTTAATGGGCTTTATCTGAACGGGGTTAATACCGAAACCAATCGTGGTATTAACTGGTTTTATTGCTGGGGGAACGAATACTCTCTCAAGAATATTGAAATGAAAGTTAGAAGAGATATGTGATTTTTCTCTTATATTGAATGCGTAAGCTGCTTACATATTCCGTAACTACACGGATATGTTAATAAATAGTTGATTGAATCATTATGTTTCATATCACAAACAATTTATATAAATATGATAGAGTCATCACAATTTTGGAAAAGAGGCATCCCTCGTGAGTAATGAAATCACAAATTATTTCAGATTTTCTTTTTAAAACAATATACTGGGTTTTAACTTAAATTAATCAGCAATGTTTTTCTTCGTAGATTTAAACGAGCGTATTTTTCTGTTTGTTTGTTACATTACAATTTGATCACTAGTTATTTTATATTTCCATAATTATATTGAAATAGATATGTTAGTGTCTATTTAAATGTAGCTTGCTTTCAAATATTGTCTTTTCTCAGTTCGTGTAACGGGCTTGATAACCACTTAGAGTAAAGATTTAATTTCGCATATCATTTTGCCATTTAATATTATCTGTTTTCTTTTAATGGGAACCATAGACGACTTTTCATGTTGCTATTCGACAGTGCTATATATACTGTTTGCTGGCCAACTTCCATGTTTTCTTCATATCCTCAGTAACAGCTCCAAACGCATAAGTCGGACAAGTATATAAATAACACAGGGGTTTGTGGGTTACAGTTAAAGTATCATCCCGTGGAAAATACTGTTATCCGAGGTGTAAGCCGTGGAAAACAGTATTTTTACGAGGAATGATATTTTAAATGTTACTAAAAAAACAATGTTTTGTTTAAATTTGTACCCCAAACAATAACTGTGATGATTTTTATGATGATTTTTTTTAATTAGAAAATAGACAATGTGACAAGATTTCATACTGTTAAAAATACTGATACCCTATAACAGTACAAATTTCATAGTCACGTGGTACTTAGAATCAGTTACAAGCAATACATTTAAGTAAAGAACTTAGAAATGATGGTCGTCTTGTTTGTTTGGTTTAGTTTAATAATATGTTATTGCATGTATACATAGTTTTACATAGACATCAATTCCTTTGTTTCAACATAATTACACAATAAACAAAAGTGTTTGGCCAAAAGTTTTTGCAATATTATCATGGGCTCCTCCCATCAGTTTCATTAAGTAAAGATAGTTCACATTTTAATTTAATATGCATTTTGTTTGTATGCATTTTCATTTTTATACCTGAGCAAAATGATTGAAAAAAGAAGAAGACTTGCTGTATTAAAACATAGTCGGGTCTCGAAACTTCCACCGAACCCTTATACCAATTGTGAAGCGAATACCCATTTGTGAGTACTGAGCAAAAATAACCAAAAATACGTGTTATATTGACTAAAAGTAAAAACGGATTAATAACGATTTCTTAAAACATCTTAGTTTCTTTGATATAATTTTGAACATGCTGAAATAAGAGTTTATTTGAAAGTCATTTTAATTCTCGATGCCAAAGAGAAGCGTTTTAGTACTAAGCGGATGGCATTTACCTTTGTGAAATATACTTTTGACATTGAAATAGGAAATGTTCGGCATCCTCTATTAAAGAATCACATTCGCATGCTGAATGGTAGTGAGATTATTTGTAAATAGGCCAGAATTCAGATTGCTACAAATATTCCTAAACAGCAGATACACGATCACCTTCGATATAAACTGGTGGGACTACGGAGTTTTATATAATGATTTTAAGTTTATTTCTGAATAAAGATAAAGTTTTTGTTCTCTTATATGAGTTTGTAATTCGTTCCAAAGTTTTTTTAGACGATGGAATGAGAGAAATACACATAATTATATCATAAACTTATGTTCTTCTTGCTATTGAAGCATTATTTACATTACTTCGCAACGAATATAATTATGAGGAAACATTTGCGACGATTGTTGAGAGTAAGTGTGATAAGTATATCGGTAAAAGGTGATGTTTTCCTTTATATATCAATTTTTTTTCTCCTTTTGTCTATGATAGCTATCCTTTTTGTTAAAAGATTTTGGATTAAAAATATCTAGTTAGACCTGTTACAACCCTTGCTGCTTCATATTGTAGTTCTTCTAAAGTTTCTTTTTCATATTGTGTACTATTATCCCATGCTTATGACACATATTCGACCCATGGACGAATATACGAAACAAATATATATGTATAAGATAAGAATTGTGAATGTCTCGAGTAGGTCTCAGATACATTTTTTTACTAATTGTCATCTCATAATAGAATTGCTATACCTAGCATCTGTTACAAGAAATACATTCAAGTAAAGAAATTTATAATGTTCGTCGTTTTGTTTGTTTGTTGTTTGTTCGGTTGGCTGATTGGCTGGTTGACTGACTGACTTGTTGGTTGGTTGGTTGGTTGGTTGGTTGGTTGGTTGGTTGAATTGTGCGTTGGTGTGTGTGCAAGCATGCGTTTTGCAATTGTAATTATTTGGAATTTTTTTGTTGGTTGGTTGGTTGATTGGTTGGTTGTTTGATTGATTGGCTGGTTGGCTGGTTGGTTGGATGGTTGGTTGGTTGGTTGGTTGGTTGGTTGGTCGATTAGTGGGTTGTTAGGCGGTGCATGCGTGCGTGTGTGTGTGCGAGTGGCTTTATTGTTGTTGTCGTTTTGGTTGTTGTTTTTCTTTCCTTTATAAAACGCATTTTCTATACTTGTTGTACATTTAATCATGCATTTACTATGTAATGTGATTGACAAGTCCTTTGTTAATACTTTTAAGAAAAAAAGTCTCACTTTATACAATATATATAGTTCTTTGAACAAATGCTTGCAAAGCATGTATCAAATTTCTGTTAATAAAACCTTTCACTGAATATGAAATTGATTGTTTTATTGTTCAAAGCACATGGGATAAAAAGTAACGATAAAACTCTTAAAGTATTGTTTGGCAATATTTGCCTATGACTGAACAATTTTCGGAAGCGTTTTCTTTAGTTTCCCTAATTAATTACGATTAAGCGACTATTGATTTTTAATAAGAGCATATAGTTCTGGATAGATTAACTCATACTTACGGCCCGATTGCCTAATTGTCAGTATGATGGCTTAACAGTCGCGCAGTTTCAAGTTCAAATCCTCGTATTTTTTTTGGTTGTTCTCAAACTAATTCTTTAATCATATACAAATTAAGTGGTAAAAATTGTTTACTTTCTGGTGTCTTTTTTCAAAAATTTGATACAGACATGTATAACTGTGTAATTTGTCATATATTAACTCGCACAGTAGGTGATTTGCATGTCTTAAACATAATACTTGAGTTTTGAAAACTATGAAAAAGAAGATAGAAAAAAAATGTTTAATTTGGATTGTCACCCACAATTTGAAAGTAAAAATCTAAACTCTTCTACACAGATGCATGTGTTGTGTTAGTTACTTTATGTCATAAATAAACCATGTGCACCGTTACGCTGTACTTTAAAATCCGTAACATTTACTTCGGAGTCCAATTATTACCGAATACTCAATTGTTGCTAAACAACACTAAAAAAAACAAAGCTGGGTGGAGCAACATTGATATTGGTACACATATCATACTGGAAGTTCTTTAAATTTAATCTTACAATGGTATTTAATTTATAACATATACTTTCGGTTATCAATAATTAGATGGGGCGTCCGTGTCAGAGTGGTTAAGGTCGTTGACTTCAAACCACTTGCCCCACACCGCTGTTGGTTCGAATCAGACAGGAAATTTAGATTCTTACATGTAAGGAAGCTATCCAGCTAGCTAACGGAAGGTCGGTGGTTCTACTCAAGTACACGTTCGTGCCTGATATATTGCACGGAAGGGCATCTGAGGTCTTTCTCAACCAGTAAAGCTGGCATGTCGCCAAATGACCTATAATGTGTGGGCGTGACGTAAAAGCCAATTAAACAAACCAACAAACAATGATTAAATGCGTATTTGGTAACTGAATGTGGCTGCAATAGTAATTACGTCTGTAAGAAGGCACCTTATGATAGCCATTATATGTCAGTTTTGTAATCGCTTATTGTACGGTGTGATG
Organism: Ruditapes philippinarum; assembly: GCF_026571515.1. NCBI lineage: Eukaryota > Metazoa > Mollusca > Bivalvia > Venerida > Veneridae > Ruditapes > Ruditapes philippinarum. The sequence continues at coordinate 21,155 of NW_026865832.1, read as the reverse complement.
TACGGGTTAATCAAAATAGTACATTAAAGCGGTTTTAAGTAAGTGAAAACAATAAATTCACCATTGGCTGTAACAGTTATTTAAAAGTGTCTTCTCACAGACGTAGAAACGTACGAAATCCACCAAGGCCGAAACATACACCGGCTAAATCCAGGAAAGTCGCCGAAAAGTACAAATCCTTTGTAAAAACAAACAAAACAAAAACAATACCACAAACAAAATTATAATTTAATAGATTAACCTTGTCTACCGAATGGTTGGTTTCTTTTATGTTTCGTGGATTAACACGCAACTAATACATAGCTGCGTTTGAATTCCGGTATACCTGAGCCATGTACTGATTTACAACTGTCATATAAAATTAGATTAACTATGATTTAGACATTTCCTATGAGTTATCATCAGCTTCGCGTTACCTCATTAACAGTTTTCACGAGAGACTCTGCCTCGAACAACCTTTTTTATCTGAGCGAAATGTCTTCATTTTTGGTTTAAATATAGTTATTTAAGCTCGATTGCTAAACAAGTTCTTGCAACTTATATTAACCACTTTCGAGTTCGCTTCCTGGAACTAGCCAATACTGGTGTCATATAAAGAAACATGGTCGTGACCCGAGTAGCGCTCGAACCCATGATCTGTGGGTTGAGAGGAAGACACCTTAACCACTAGGCCATCAATCCGCGTTAACCATGTTTGTGCTTAATATCTCAACATTGCAATTACTGAAAAGAATTAATTACACGTTCCTTGGTTACCCAATAAATGGTTGCGTTTTGATTTACAAGAAGGAATTGGGTTTAGAATAGTTGACAAGATTTATGCTCCATTATTTTCGATGACAGCTTAGATTTACTCATATAGTTACCACATTGAAACAAACCTTCAATCATGAGATTGATTCTTGTATTTCGGAAGAATGTCGTCTGAGGAAAATTTGTCTTTCTGTAACAATAACAGGAAAAAATGAATAAATGTATGACGTTTATTGGTCATTTTAAAAAAAATTCAAACTGAAATTAGAACATTTTATTGGCCATTCTAGAATAACAGTATTAATATAAAGGTTCGCCCCGAAACTATTAAACGTTCAGATTATCAACAATCTAAGGGAGAATCGGAAACAAACATTCTAGTTCAAGTTTCTGGAATATTTGTGAACCGTATTTCCTCCAATTAAACATCTTATAATCATCTAAGATTTTCATATATTCTCTAGAGAAAAGCTTATTTTACATAAGAATTTACTGAATTATATAATAGTATAATAACTTATCATTTTTGTCCAAAATAACGAGACTACCAATAACGCTAACGATCTCGGAAATTCATACATACATACCGAAAGACACCAACAAAAAAAGGTCCCTAACATTTTTTTTTTTTTTGGAACTCTTAAAAGATTATATCATATGTTCTTGATATATGATTATTGGTGTGTTAAATTGATATAAAATTCAAATTTTCCTTATATTTTTGCATATTAATAAAGCATACATTAATGGGTACATAAATACGTCAGTGTTTTCTAGTTCTAAAAATCAAATGAGGAGACTAAAGTCCGGAATAACTTATGCAATTAAAGGCATTTTTTACCTCGTCACAGAATTATTATTTGTAAATACTTTTTGTTTATTTTGTTGAGTCTCAATTCAAACACTGTAAAGGTTATGGCTAACGAGTTAAAACAGCTGTAATTTAAAACTCTTATGGATGGATATACAATATTTATGCATTCACCTTTCCAGTTTTTCACAATTAAAGAACTTAAAAATCCCGGACACAGAGAATCTGCTGGACGATATTCAAAGGTCGGAGTTATAACATCTCTGAAAATATTAACAGTTATTATAGTAATACAAATTGCTGCCGGTATTTTAGGGAGAATATAGTTTGACCGAGATAAATACAAAATACAACACTAATTGTGCTTGACGGTCAATTCATCAACAAAATAACGTGACTATATTAAGTGTTTGTTGTTATGCATTAGTACGCTTTTACTACAGATCGACAAATTTGTATCATTGTATGCAACGACGATTAAAGACTACCAATAACGCTGACGATCTCGGAAATTCATGAAAATACCGAAAGACACCAAACAAAAAAGTTCCCGAACTTTTTTGGACCTCTTATAAGATAATATCGAGTGATCTTGATATATGATTGTTGATGTGTATAATTGATAAAAAATTGTAAATACTTTTTGTTTATTTTGATGAGTTCAAATTCAAATAAACACTATGAAGGTTATGGCTCACTGTAATTTAAAACTCTTATGATTACATATACGAGTACAATATTTATGCATTTTCCTTTACAATTTTCAAAATTTAAAGAACTAAAATATCAAACATAACAAATTCTGCTGAGCGATTTTCAATGGTCGGAATTATAACATCACTGAAAATAAATACAGTTTTCAAATAATAGCTATTATAGTAATACAAGTTTCTGCCGGTATTTTATCATTGTATGCATCGACGATTAAATTGAAGATATTTAGTACTCTAACTAAAAAAGAGATCATATTATAGAACGAAGTTCAATGAAATTTCAGCCTGTGTCGACTTGTTCAGAGTTTTAAAAATAAATGAAAGTACGTATCATTAAAATGATGACTATCCATTTTTGTATCGATCAATACTCCTAAATTGGCCAATATTCACTTGTTTCCCTTGTTTCAATGGTAAGATGTATAACTAATATCATAACTTGTTTGAATTGTTTGTTTAAACGAAAAAAAGTTTAAAATTGACACTTATAATCGTCTCATATAGATACATATAAGAACTGACCATTTGTACAAGGGTCACTCAAAAACTTCGTTTATCGGGGGGGGGGAGCTTTCATAAAAGCTTGGTTTATTGGGGATCATTAATATGAAAGAAAACAAGAATAAAATATCTTTTTAATCTAAGATATAACGCAATTTTTAAAGAACAATATAGTTCCATACAATGTAATACAATACTAAATTTATCTAAAATCGTAGATGTGCAAATATTTATATATAATTTATATTACGAATAGCTGATGACCGACATAAAGTGTTCCGGCATGAATACGTTTCGCTTAAACAAAGTAAAATCATTATTTTGTATGTGCCGTACATGGTGATTTTATTAGTGAATAAATTATCTATTTTGTTGAGGATAGCAGCTATCACCGACCTAAACAATAGCACATTTGTATTACAATGGCAAATGTTTTTTAACCTGTAAAACCGACAATATACATGCATACAATTATCATGTTTTGTATGTAGTCTTTGTTAGATTATGAAATCAACAGCTATCTCAACTTTAAAATGTTCCACTTGAATTTCTGCATTATTTAGCAAAACGAGAACATAAGTCATATTTTATTCAATATCCAAACCATTGAATAATCTGAAAAGGCATTGAAAACATTTTACTAGTTTGATAAAAGATATTGATTTATTCAATCATTTTAAAGTTGTTAATATTCAAGGTATAAAATTACCATGCTTTCATAACGGATGACTTTGACAATCCATCGATAACACGTTAAATTCTCTTTTTTAAATCATTCTATTTATTTTCCAAGTGACCAAGTAACATTATTACAACAATAAGAAAATAAACAATGCATTGACTGAATTTTTGCATATCTGGTCTGAAGTATTCATAACAACAAACGTGATGTTATACAACTGACTCTTATTGTTAATTAACTGTAATTGAACTAGCCCGTTTAGATCTAAAGCTCATTGTCAAATGGCTTGTCCTGATTTAACTTGGAAAGAAATGGAATTTGTTTGTTTTAAAACAAAGTCAATGTTAACGTTTCTTGCTATAATTCAAGCTTTTTCAATTGAACAAATTTTTGCAAATGTAAGTGTAATATCGACATACGAGTAAGTTAAAACAACTTATACTCCTCAATTGGGTGCATCTGTTATTGAAATACAAAAAAAAGTCTTTGATGTCATGCACTTTCAAGTGTCAAAACTTGGACTGGTCATCGTTTTATTTTTTACACACAATTCAACATGTCTTTGTGCATCAGTTGAAAATGATATTGTAAGCATTGCGGATGTGGGCCTAGATATAATCTATGGAATAAGAAAAGAAAAAGAGACAAAAGCATACATTCCAGTAAGAAGTAGTAGTCATTTTGTCTTAGATTGTGTACATTTATTGACTTTGCTTTGTTAACATTTACTCAATATATTCAATACCACGAGATAGTTAGCTGTCAGTAACTATAAAAAATATCGAGATTTTAACGAGACAACGAACTGAACGAACAAACATTAATATTAATGTGTTTTGAGTTATCAGTGAATATTGTTAAGCAATTGATTTAAATAGGGTATTTCAAATTTTACCGACAATTCATTTATTTTATTATCCGTGTTGGATATTTTAATGCTATCACACTTTACTAGAATATCGAAAGTACGAACTTGTATGCAATATATCTGTAACTTTTCATCAGTGACTTTATACTACTACAAAAATTATAATAATTATAAGTATAAATTGTAAATTTTGAAAATCGTTGTTAATGGTTTTGTTCAGACTAAAAGAGGGAAAAATCTTTAATGGTATTCAGCAGGAAAAGGGTAAAAATGATATAATTGTTCTCAGTGACCTTATGTAAAAACATAATAAATTTGTCGATGCAATATATTGTTATAAGAGGGATTCCAACTGCTCGGATATCTTTTTTCAACTTACTTTATTGTAAATAGGATGGCAATCAAAAAGTGACACGAATACATTAGCAACCAGAGCCAATTGACTGTCTTGCGTTTACCAACCAACAAGGCTACTCCGACAACGGTGTGTATGTAATAAAAACCAGTGGAAAATACATCTGCTACTAATGTTTGGTGCGACATGTCTAACGGTGGATGGGCGGTAATACAACGGCGACAAGATGGATCAGAAAATTTTTACAGGGGATGCGAAGAATATAAAAATGGATTTTGCAACAGAGTTAGCGAGTATTGGCTGGGACTTGAAAACATTTACTATTTAACAGAAAACAACAATTCACTTTAAATATACATGGAAACGTTTCAGAATGACAATATGAATCCGTTTTCTGATTTTGCTGAATTCTATATCTTCTCAGATAATGATGAGAATGATAATTACAAATTGACAGTTGGAGGCTATCAAGGCTCATGCGCCGATTCCATGTGGTTTCATAATGGCTGTCAATTTACAACTAAAGATAGTGATAACGACGCCAGTGACGACAACTGTGCAGTAGCATATAAAGGAGCTTAGTGGTACAACGTATTTCACAAGGCGAGTCTAAATGAAATGTACTTGAACGGTGCACACAAAGAATACGGTAACGGTATAATTTGGGCCGGATGTTGGGGTCAATACTACTCACTCAAGATAACTGTTATCAAGCTAAGAAGAAATTACTGAAAATTCAACATATTTATGGTTGTTGTTAGGACACATCTGCGGATGTTTTTAAATTCAAAATGTTACCATTTGCTGTCCCCCGCCTTTTTGAAGAAAAAAAGGGGGATAATATTATAGAAATAGGGTCCATCCGTCTGACCGGGCGAATATCCAATGGTCTATGAGCTTCATTCCGTCCATAATTTTAGTTAAAAAAAGAAGAAAATCCCATAAACCGACTGGTTTATGTGGTCATTTTACTGGTTTATGTGGAAAAATGCCACATATTCATCAAAGAAAAAGCAAATGAACCCCAATTCTTGGCACATCCGTCCGTCTGTCCGTCCGTCCGTCCGCCCGTCTGATCGTCACACTTTCATGTCCAGTCTATAACTTTGCCATTTATTAAAGGAATCTGAAATAACTTGGCACAGATGTTTGTTATAATAAGACGATGTGTCATGCGCAACAACCAGACCCCTACGTCCAGGGTCAAGGCTGCACTTGCTCATTCAAGGTCAACATTGCCTTTTTGATCTTTCTTATCTTTGAAAGGATTTTGTAAATACTTGCCACAATTGTTCACAACAATTAGACGATGCGTCATGCGCAACAATCGGTCAACTACCTCAAATGTCAAGGTCACACTTGGAGGTCAAAGATTAACATAGTCTGTTATAGGGTAAATTTTGTGTCCGGTCCATCACTTTTTCAAATATCAAAGGATTTCGAAAATACTTGGCACAAATAGTCACTATTATAAGACAATGTGTCGTGCGCAACACTTCCAAGGTCAGGGTCACATTTCGAGGTCAAAATTAGCATTGTTTGTTAAAGGGTATATATTGTGTCCGAACTAGAACTTCTTCACAGTTTAAGGGATTATGAAATAACGTGGAACAAATAGACACAATAATAAGACCATATGTCAAGTACAACACCTGCACCCCTACCTCCCATTTCACGGTCACACTTAGAGGTCAAAAGTTAACAGAGTCTGTAATATGGCATATTTTGTGTCCCGTCCATAACTTCTTCATAGATCAAGATATTTTGAAAATACTTGGCACAAAAAGTCACAATATTAAGATGATATGTCATGTGTAACATAGGTGTCCCTACCTCCAAGGTGAAGGTCACATGTAGAGGTCAAAGATTTACATAGTCTGTTATAAGGTATATTTTGTGTCCAGTCCATAATTTTTTCAAAGATCAAGTAATTTTAAAAAATATTTTGCACAAAAAATCACAATAATAAGATGATATGTCAGGCGCAAAACATGGGTCCCTACCTCCAAGGTCACACTAAGAGGTTAATTATGAACATAGTCTGCTAGAGGGTATATTTTGTGTCCCATCTATAACTTCTTCATAGTGCAAGGGATTTTGAAAAAAATGGTACAAATAGTTACAATAATAAGACGATATGTCATGTACAACACCTGTACCCCTACCTCCAAGGTCAATGTCACACTTACAGGTCAAAGCTTAACATTATAATTTTTTTTAAATTCAGTGTTTCATTTATTTCTTTAATAATTTATTGTTACCTTTGCAGTTCTAGCATTGATCATGATTGGACTGAAAGTCCTTAGATTCATACCTCAATCTTTTGAAATAGCACAATTTTATGCTTCATATAAAACTACCCAGAGGCGGGGGTCGTTGGTTACTCTGTTACAAATTCTTGATTTGTCTAAATATTGAATTCTGCTTAAGCTGGTGATATGGGCGTGGATAGTATCTTGCACTTTCCGGTACCGTCCATGATTTAGCGGAATCAAACCGAGTCAGCACATTTTCAATTTTGTCGTTTGGGCGTTCTTTGGGGATACCGTTTTAACTATCCAAAGACTCTTGTGCGGCTCAAACCTACAGCTGTAAAAGGCAAATGGTTTTATGTCAACGACTTTTAAGACAGATAATTTGTTAACATTGGTATTTTCACGCTGAAATTAATTAACATTTTAAAAATATGATAATTTGTTTGACATTTCAACATCGAAAAATCTGTTATGGACAACCATTTACATGTAAGTTACTGGGTAAATTCCAGTACAACAGTTTTTCTTTTTTTTCCTGAAATCTATAATTTATTTTAGATTTTGATGAAAGGGATGATCATATTTAATGTTATTATGACACTTTTTTTAGTTTTACAAAGATCCAGATAATCACTTCATTTTGACGTGTTTTTTTTTTTTTTTTTGAAAACGAACAGTACAAATTGCATAATACATACCAAAATGCTTATAACACTTACAAATTATGAAATACATTCATACGCAAATTCCTTGCATACAACCACATGAAATTGGACACATAATTGAGTCTGTGTGATTATTGAGTCAGTGTAATAAATCAATAGATGCAATATAATGTATGCACGAGAGTTTCTTATTGCAAGAAACCTTCTAATAATCATAAAACATAATTCGATGATTGGAAATTGAAAAAAAAAACTCATTCAAATTTAAAAGATCAAATTTATATTTCTCAGGGCAGTTAAGTAATTAATTTCGATGCTTTGATAATAAAAAATCTGTTAAAATAAGAACATATCATAGGCAACACGGAATGATCTAAATAAATGATCTTGAGATTTTTATATGTAAATTACGGTTATTATGGTTATAAATGATTGTCTTTGTTGTTGTTGTTGTTGTTGTTATGGATGTTGTTGTAACATATTTCTTAATATGACAACAAGCATTGAAAGCGCTACCGAAAATATTGAAAATATAGACTTTGTAGTTATTTCTTAGATATTATTATGTTCCGTTATTTCAACACTTCACAAGAAACATTTATCACGTTTGCACTGTTTTTTAATATCTATATTGATAATTACGTTATGGTTGAATGTATCAAGTTTAAGCATTGAAGGATTATTATAGTAGTATCTTGGTCTACGAGTATTACTTGTAAATGGCACTTCTGATTTGACTGAAATGGATCACACTTGGCGCTACCTTTCCTCGTGAGATCCAATCTTATAAAAGTCAGTTCTAGTCAAGTGCATGCTCCCAATCAAGAAATTATCATGATGAAATTGTTATAATTTGATATAAATATGGGTGCGAAGTATTTATTATTTTGTTGTAGTGGACTTTATAGTCGTATTTGATTACATGAATGTATTTGTGTAAATTTGTTTATCAGTTGTGTATTCCAAACTGTCGAGGACTCCTTGTCAATTAACTTTGACATCAGTTATGAAAATGAATGTTAAGCGAAGAGAAGCGTGCAATGGTACTAAAATAATTGTTATTTGAAAATGTACACAAATAAAATAGTTCATGAGGGTTGATCAATATAATTTGCTATATGGTCAACACCTTTAACAAAAGAGCAAATATTTTACACATAAAAAATGAATTACAATAGAATAGTTTTGTTTTTTAAGAATTTTAAAGTCTTTAATACAACGGCTACATAATATCTTTGAAAATATAATTCTATCCAAAGATTTCTTTCTGAATAAAATGAAATAAGTAGAAAATAATCTTTTTTCTTTATGTGAAAAAAAATCTGGGTAAAATGTAATACTTCGTAAGCATCAATCACGACAAAATTAAACGGAAATTGCAGACTCGGTAAGTGGAAACACAACATCTAATCCTATAGTTTGCGAATAGAGTAAAAATATAGCGTAATAGTATTGTTTTATATTCTTCAAACATTAAATTATCAAAATACTTGTACTAATGCAAACAGTACGATTATTTTGTTAGGATCAGATACAATATATTCCAAATGAATGATTTTTTTTTCTTTGAATCTTTCTGGACGTGGCCCGGTGAAATTTCGTACTTTTTGTTCTATAGTAATTCAGTCAAATTTGAGGCTTAAGTCTGGATTCCACTGTTCTTGATGAATTATATACTGTCTTCAACTTTAAACATTAACACTATATAAGTCCAATGAGGCCCAAAATATTATAGGTAAACCATCTACTTTTTTCAGAAATCTTCATTCTGTTGTAACACTGTTTAAATTCACCACTTTAAAAACTCCTGACAGCTGGTGGGGAGTACATCTTGAATCCTTCCGCCAACAAATAGGTTCCTGGAGAATACACAAAAAACAACTTTTAAAGTCATCATATAACACACAAAAACCACACACATGCAATAAATACACTTTAATTATGACCAATCTAACTAGAGATGACTTAAATTGAGCCACTTCAAAATTTTAAAAAACTACTTTCTAGGTTACAACGGGTTGGGTCTAATTCCGTACCGGGTTGAGACCTTCTATGTAAACAAAATAGATTATTCCTACAATTTTAAGTTTACTTAATATTTACCATTTGCTTGTAAAATATATGAAAAGACAATCTAAATAAATGAACATGAAAAAAATTGTTTGACTCTTGAAAGATTATAAACATAGATTGAGATAAAAAGACATATTTGTATACGAATATAATGTATGTATTTCATTGTTGTTGTCGTCATCAAAATGTTTTTTGTAACATGTTTGTGAAAATTGTATGTTGAGTGTGCAATAAAAATATATTTTACAACATTAAATTTGAATCTTTCATTGTATTTCTATTTTGTATTATCTGCCTTCGCCATTTTTGATAGATTGTTCATTTATTTCACAATCTAAGCGACAATTTTATGTGCGTCATCAATTTTATCTTCATTCATCTGCAAAAGTAACGTATTAGAAAGCTCTAAATAAAATAGAAAAACAAAGATTCAAGTTCCCCTTTGCGTATCTTTTGTCAGACAAAATTGACGATGATCTTACGATGCTTCCAGTTTGGATTAAAACAAATTTTTAACATTTGACGAAGTAATTAACAAATCTGGCGTTGTATATCAAGCAAGCAATTAAAGGGAAATAATTCCAAAATAAAGTAAAAGATATCATTAACAAGAATCTCCCTTTGGAGAATCAACAACAAGAAAGTAAGGAAATTTGAAGAAAATTGAAACACTGCCTCGGGTATTTTCCTCGGGGATATATTTTTAATGTTACTCACAAGACTAATTATATGTGTTATTTATAAAATGACTTCATTTAACCGCTATCTGATGTTTTCTAAAATAAAAGTTTCGCGATTCTGTTGTCTAAAATGTTGCAATGTGCTTAGGCCGGTGCTAGGGCGTGCAGTCCCGGGTAGCGTATACTTTCCATTGCCAACAATAAGCAGGCTCGCTCAATCTAACCGTTTTGATGGATTTCGTTTTTCTTTATTACAGTTTTATTTCACTCTGTTCTTTTTTCAACAAACGGCAATTGTGTTTGTTAACAATGGGTAGAATACGGCAAAAATAAAATATTTATAGTTACAATTGTTTGTGACGATTATGTATTATAGTTGTATTCAAACGGGCAATCAATCAATAAGGACCGTATCCTATTAATGTCATCTACAATAGTTGCGTAACCTTTTCAATACATGATTAATGTTTTATGCTTTAGTTTATTGCTTTACATTTATTTTAATGTCAAAGATAAGTTATCGGCAACGTCGTGGCCGTCAAACTTCACGTCATCGTCGAACACAGCGTCTATCGATCAGTTCTTCAAGGTCAAGGTCAACCACCAGAGGTCACGGATCCAAATACCCATCCATAGATACATCACAGAAAACTCGCACCAATTCCCAAAATGTTAATGACTCACCACCTGTTGAATCAAGACAACGCAATGTTAAAACCTAGGACACACAGGGGTCAGTGAATTATCGGTGTTTAAAAATTGGTACTCTTAATGTTTGTGGTATAAAGAGTAGAGTAAATTATCCAGAATTTGTTGATCTTGTAAATCAATTTGATATATTCTGCTGTGTTGAGTGTAAAATAGACCAGTATGACGATATATTTATAGATGGTTACCAGTTCTTTAAACAACCTAGAAAACAAGCTTTTATACGAAAGTCCGGTGGCCTGTGTATTTTTGTAAAGACCGGTCTACATGATCAAATAGAAATTATTGATTCTAGCTCCGATTATATTATGTGGTTAAAAATTATGAATTGTACACCTGTAAGTCGTAAACATGTTATTATTGGTGTCATGTATATTCCACCAGAATCTTCAAAATATTTTAATCAAGATGAATTGTTAATTTTTGAAAATGAAATTATTGATATGTGTATTGCAAATGAATATGTGCTTTTAACCGGTGATGCTAATGCCCATATTGCTGAATTAGAAGATTTCACTGAATCGGATGATTTTTTAACAAACCTTTTTGATTTTGATAATGACTTCGTAGAATTTTTTAATCAAACAGATATATTAAGCCAGTTAGGGTTGAGCATTCTAAGGACATCTAAAGATCATAAGATCAATAGTATAGGTCGGTCTTTAATTAATATTTGTAAAAATAATAATCTTTTTGTATTAAATGGTCGTTTTAGCCACGATAAAGACATTGGAAATTTTACATTCAAAAACATGTCGGTAATCGACTATACCATTTCGTCTGCAAATATGCTGAAATATTTAAACGATTTCAAAATTAATGAATTAGATTGCATTTTCTCAGATGGACACTCTTTATTGTCATTAGAAATTAACTTTGTTAAAAGTGATAGCAATGGTGTCAACAGTCCGACTGCAAATAGCAACCCGATTAAATGGCAACCCAGCCGAAAACACGAGTTTATTCAAAAAATTAATTTGAATAAGGTAGCGAGCGTAGAATTCCTATTAAATAATTTTCCTTTAAACTCGGATCCAAATTTATCGCTTAATTAAATTGTAATGGAAATTACTCACATTTACAACGAATCTGCAAAAGCTGTTTTTACAAAGCCTTATTCGCACGTTAAGACAATAAGGAACACATGTAGGTCAAAAATCAAAAATCCATGTTTTCGTGCGACTGTGGCGTGAGACAAGGGAAAAATCTTTCGCCTCTTTTGTTCTCACTTTTTCTTAATGACTTACTCGATTTTCTGGAATCTAAATGTAATGGCGGAATTTCTTTAGAATGCCAAATTGACAATATTGATAGTTTTTTTAAGTATATTAGTGTTACTTTTTGCAGATGACACGGTTCTTATTTCAAAAACCCCGCAAGAATTCCAAAAATGTTTAAATGATTTTAACGATTATTGTCAAAGATGGGAATTAAAAATAAATACTAGCAAAACCAAAGTTATTATCTTTGGTTCAAATACACGTGGGGTACGCAATATGTCACTTACGCTTAACGGAAATGCTCTGCAAATAATCGATAGTTATAAATACTTAGGCGTTATGTTTAGTCCTAATGGGAAATTTAAGAAAGCAAGATATCATTGAATTACACAAGCTAGAAAAGCAATGCACCTTTTGTACACACGAATAAATAATCTTTGTTTATCTCTTGATTTACAACTCAAACTATTCGATAACACCATTGTTCCAATTTTGTTATTTTCATGCGAAATATGGGGAATAGAAAATACTCAAGACATCGAAAAAGTACATATTGAATTTTTGCGTAAAATAACAAATTGCAGAAAAAGTACTCCTGCGTACATGCTCTATGGCGAATTAGGTAGATATCCGCTTGAAATTGTTATCAAAACACGTATTATTAAATTTTGGAAAAATTTAGTGCAAGTTCATCAATATAAATACTCAAATTTTATCTACAAATTTATGTTAAATAGTGATTATATATTCAAATGGCTTGATTATGTTAAATCTACCCTTGATCTAACCGGTCACAGTGAAATATTCCTAAATCAAAATTCTTCGAACTTATGTAACGTTCATTTGTTAATTAAACAAACACTGATTGATCAATTTATTACCGACTGGTTTAGTAGAATGCAACTATCAAATAAAGGCAAACTCTATAGCTTGTTTAAATATCAGTTTGAGCGTGAAGACTATTTCACATCATTGCCAAAACACTTATACTTACCTATTCTCAAGTTTAGGGCTGCAAATCATAATTCCTTGTTGAAACTGGCCGTTGGTCTAATATCCCATATGTTAATAGAAAGTGTCCACTATGCCAAAATGACTTAGGTGATGAATTCCATTATTTGATGGTTTGTAATTATTTCACCGAAAAAAGAAAGCAGCTTATTCCAAATTATTTTCACAGATATCAAAATATCATTAAATACCAAGAACTTCTTAAAAGTAGTAACAGCGAAATCCTAAAAAATCTTAGTATATTTATAGCGCACATCATGAACACATTTACACGTTAGTTTTACTTTTTGAAATAGTATTTTACTCCGTCAATGACATTCCATAGTAAGACTAATGAATGACGTAAATACGTTTTACACGCTTTCCACGTGCTCCACTTTATCTCCTATAGAAATTTGACAGTTAAATATCGCTGTCCCCATACTTAAATTTATATTAAGTTTTAAGGTTAAAAAAAATGTTTCTTGTTGTATTACATGTACTAATTTTCGCTTGATTATCTATCATATTTGACGTAAAACATGTAATTGTTTTCTATTTGATACCCACGCATGTATTTATTTACTTGATTATTGTAATGTCTGTTGTTACAAATGTAACCTTGACGAAATAAAAGAATGTTGTATTGTATTGTTTGTGTTTTGCTCGGAAAAGGCCATTTGATATGGTCCTGTACACAGAAAGTTACCAAGGGTGTAATAAATATACAACAAACTGAAAATGCAAGTATTCTATTGATTACAAATAACCATGTAGAATCTTTAAATAATATTCCATAAACACTCATAGATCTTCGAAAATTATTTCACTTACATTTATTCAGGTTTATTGTAATTAAAGCATTAAATTTCCTTGTCCTTAAAACAAATGTAATAACACCCTGCCAGAAGAAGAATATTCCTTTTGTAATAATCAAACAAATGGGTTTTTTAAACATGTGCAATATGTTAACATTATGGTCTTATGTTCAAGTAGACTTTATATTATATAGTTCTCGTAAAACACCTGATGTGTTAATCACTAATACAAAACCGTGAACATCAGAATTACATGTGACATAACATTTAGTCATTATAGTTTAAAATTATGGTAAGATTGCTTAAAAACTTTGAATGTAAAAATCATTAAAGAAGAGCTCCTTTCACGAATCGCAAACCTGACTAACGTCATGGCAGACACGACAACAAAAGAGAAACTAGGCAAAGACATAAAACAGCGAAACGGCGGGGATACCACAACACAATAGCACAATACAACGCACGAACTAAGAAACGCAGATTGATACCTTTTTCTAAGGGAATGTGGAAGGGGGAGAAGAATTAGAGGTTAATGGAAATGGATACTGTTATGATAGAGAGGGATTTTTTTTCAACAATAACAAGTTTTGCCCGTTTATTGTTCGCGTCAAACTTGGAGAGTAGGGTCGGAGAACCATCCCGATTGTCCCTTACAAAAACTCTTTGCATATAATTTTATACACTTTAACATGACTGATATAGAAGTGTTATTTAGAATTTGAGAGAAATACAAACAAATTAATACAGAATATTCCTAAAACAAACATTTTTCAAAGACTTTCTAAAACAGAAACAAAATAAAAATTAAAAGTTTTGTCTAAATACTTCATTTTGAAAAAAGATAACCAATTTTTTATTTCAACCAAACCTCTTGAGAGTTGCTTCCCTTTGACATTCTTATATTTGTTGGAACAAAAAATATTTTCAGCAAAATAAATGCGGTATTCTTTTTCATTCTACGTCACGAAAAATGTTTGAAACCTGATTCATGTTAAGGAAAAATTGCTACATTTACCAAATATTTACCTACTGTTGATTTCTTTAAAGTATGTAGAAAAAAAAATCTCATACAACAATTAACTGAGTCTTTACAAAAGACTGAACTGGTCTCAAAAGAATTTTATCATTCTGCTACCATGTTCAATAGGAATAAATCATGTAATCTTTATATTTTTAACAATTTTATTTTTTGTATTATACAAAAACAAATGAAAAGTGTGATGTCACTTTAAACACATAATTATGTCACTTTAAAAAACTTTTCCCAAATAATACCATGATTTACTTTCCTCAAGTAAGTGTAAAAACTATCATGCAATATTTATAAGATGCTTAGTTGGTCAAAAGGAATTTTAATCATTTTGTAACCGTTTTGTAACTATGTGCATTAAGAATAGAACTGTCACATAAAACTAATGTACTTAGCTATAACTTTAACAGTTATTTTTTCTATGATGAGCAGCAATTGGTCAGTGTGTTTTTGTTAAATCACGACAGTCACTTTTAACTTGAATTTCTCTTTAGTTTACAAAGATTAAAATCTACTCAAGACAACTTAAACATTTAATTGTAAAGAGGAAAAATGTACTGTACTAATCATTACTGTTTCTTTAACATAATAAGCAGAACAGAGTTAACAATTTGCATTCTACCAGAAAAGAAGAAGGATCATGGTAGGAGAGAGGGGGGTTGAGGGGGGGGGAGGAAAGAGGGAAAAAACAGGGAAAATATCAAATAAAGGTTATTCGTTTAAACTACTTTGGCTCTCGTCTGCTGTTAAAAAAACACGTGAACATAAGAGTGATACATTGTTAAGAGGAGGTAATGACAACGAGATACTTATATCGTCATTAGCTACTAAACAGCTTATTAGGAATTAGATATTGTTCGTTTGTTTCACTGAGTTAAAGTATCTAAGTCATATTTATGTTAAGTTGTATCGTAATTGTGAATGGAAATATTAGTATGATTTATTTTCAAACAAAATGTACACATTGTCTTTCAGAAATTCAGAAATAAAATATTTGTCACATGTTAGTTGTATGGATAAAATGGCAAAACTAATTTTAAGTGAATGAATAAACATATCAAGCTATCTTTAGGCACTTGTTATCCACATTTATAACTAAGCGTTAAAGTTAAATGTGCACAACCACTGTTGTACAGCGTCCACCGGATATAGCCCCTAAAAACACCGAAAACGAAAGTAGAAAGCTTCACGCCGAGTACACCCCAGGTAATGTTTTAACTTATTTCTTCATCATAATTTCATTGATTTTTCCAAACTAAACAATTTTGTGAAACTAAATGTTTCTGGTTTTAGAGCAATATTTGCTTTCGTCTGCAAATTGAATACTTTATAGTGTTAACTTGGCGATAAAATGTAGCGTATTTGTTGACATTTGCGAACGATGTTGATATTTACCACTAAATCAAGCCCAAAACGCATTTGCTGTAGCAAAATTCGCCGTTTAACACAAACTACAGTCATTCCTCTTCTTAAATTTGAGTTTACGACCTTGCCTTGTGTACAGAGTCTAGAAAAGAAATCAAATTTAAGTGAACGGGGTGTAGTAGTTTATTGTACAGGGTTTAGTAGAATGTGTACGGTGTCTAGCAGTCAAATATTTTTTAAAGTATAGTCTTTTATATCATTTTAATTGGAAATAATCTCATTTCATACTAAACATGGATAGATTAGAGGACGACACAGAGGTATTTGGTAAATAATTTAACTTTGTAGTGTTTTTGAGCCTAACAGTATAGCTGCGTTTAATTTTTATTGTCATACCGTCAGCTGAATAGTGTCTGTCGGTATTTAAGGGGAGTCTTCTGACCAACTCGCTTAATGGAAATGGTCTGAATGGGGATTTATATATATACATGTATAACTAACCTACACATAAGTCATGAGGTCGATAATTGATCAGACACTTAAAAGATTAGACATTAGCACTGTCTTCTATAAAACAATTTTAGCCGCCTTATGTAAGCTATATTAGTCGACTAAGAAGATACCGATACTTATATGCCGAATAGACTCTTTAAATGTTTCATATCTGTTCATCGGTATAGCATTGTTGAACTGCAAACATGAAATACCATCATTATCATCATCGTCATCATCATTGAATAGTCATAATTATCATGATGATTTTAAGAAAAAGCAGCAACATAACCGGCAGCACTGTATTTCTTACACAATATCGAAATCACAAGTGAGGTCACCCGAGTTTGACTGCAAAACAATATGAAAGACTTATAGCCAGTAATATTTTACCAAAGCTCATTAACATAATTATGTTTGTTTTTCAATGAAGTCTTAAGACAAGTGAAATAATAACCCAATATAACAAGTTTAGATCAAGTTTAGTTCACAATGCATATAACCCGAACATGGTTTGAAATTGTTTAAGACAAATTATTGAATATGCCCAGAGACAGAGTCTCTGATTTGCCGTACATAATGTTCTTCCAATATGGAATGAAATTGTGGTCTTTTGAGTTTTACGATTTTCCTATTAACTTATAGTCACGAATAAAAGGTGGTATAGCAGGACGAAAACTGTTTACTGCAATTAATATACATGTTGCGTAAGTTACATGTTTACAATTTTATTGAACATTTTTATCTTTTATAAAATTAAAATCATTCACTTCACAATCCCTGCTCCCGACATTAATCGTTTTCTTCATCAGCGTACTTGTACTCGTATATTCTCTGGTACTAAAATTTATTTGGCAGAAAACGACATTCGTTTACCTACTACACCCCGTACAATCGATAACAGTTTTCCATCTACACACCGTACACATCCGTGCTAGACTCTGTACACAAGTCAAGGCCGTTTTTCGCAAATTTTGTTAAAAGCAGCTCGAGTTGAATGGTGAAAACTCAAATTTAAGAAGAGCGATGACTATAGTTTTTATTAACGGCGGAATTAAATACAGCAAATGCGTTTTGGGCTTGATTTAGTGGTAAATATCAACATCGTTCGCAAATGTCAACAAATACGCTACATTTTATCGCCAAGTTAACACAAAGTATTCAATTTGCAGACTAAAGCAAATATTGCTCTAAAACCAGAAACATTTAGCTTCACAAAATTGTTTAGTTTGGAAAAATCGATGAAGTTATGATGAAGTAATAAGTTAAAACATTTCTTTTGGTGTACTCGGTATGAAGCTTTCTACTTTCGTTTTCGGTGTTTTTAGGGGCTATATCCGGTGGACGCTGTACAACAGTGACAACTATAATTCCTTATTCTGTGAGTAACAAGATTAGAATGCATATGAAATAACCATCGTTATAAACTATTGTGAATAAAAATACATTTCTTAGATTCTCTACACATTGCACTAAAGTATAATTTTGTGACTATTATCTATTTGCTCATCTAGAATTATTCTGCTTTAAATAGTTTAGATAACATGATGTACCAAGCATTGTCTATTTATTTTACTACGAATGTTTATCTGATGATTTATACAAAGAATAACATGCTTAGTTTTGTTTCATTTATTGATATGATCAGCTCAAATTGCGCTATTGTCTTTTGATATCAATTTAATAACACGAGGCTTATATGGGCTAGAAAGGGGCAAAACATTTTTGCCCTTTCTGCCCATATCAGCCGAGCCTGATAAATATGTATACAGATTAAACGAACGCCTGAATGTATCTAATAGTGCTCAGAACAACTCCTGAAATTTAGAATGTTATGCACTCGCAAGTCATAGTTAACATTCGTGATGATAAGCGTACAAGCATTCGTCGTTTGTTCCATTAAAGTTGACCATTAGTTATCATTAGCTTTCATCCGATATGGAACTCATATTAAAAAAAGTACAACACGTATCTATTGGCGATAATTCGCATTAGTTCGTAAGCTATCGTGAAGATTCATTGGTTATAAAAAAATAATTTATCATGAAACGACAGCTATCGATCCGTTCGTGTATCGACGAATTGCCTTGCGATTGGTGAACCTATTGGAACGGATTATTTACAAAGCGATAGATGAAACATTGAAACAGTTTTTAATGCCACAGAGAAACGGAGTCAATCAATTCAATACTATTTATACTTGAAAATATAACGAATAACCCTACGTATTTTAACTCAACAGTGAGTGAAATAACATAACTTACATTTTACAAAATGATAGTTCAAAGCCTTAATTTTGGATAAAGGTACAATATGAAAAAACAAAATTTATAGAAATAAAAGAATAAGCATGATTTTCTATCAGAATTGTAGCATATTTAAAAGCATTTTCACTCATCATAAGCAGCTTTGAAAATATATTTCTGTCTACAACGGTTGTATTTCCACTTCAGATGCCTATAACATTCTCAAGAAAAGACATAGTGACTTGATATTTACATATGTGACCTTAAATGATGATTGCATCAATGGCATTTGCTAAACTGTAATCTGATTGTGACAAAATGATAACACTTTTAATACCAATGATAACACCTTTAATACCAATAAAACCGCAGCCAAACATATTTGTAGTTGACAGGGTGACATAAAATATAAAATTTCTCATATGAGATTGAATTTTAATTGAACTCCTTCTAAAATAAACTTTTCGGTTACATTCACCTCAGACTGTTGTCGTAGCTTGAATGTACGAGCTATGGGTTGTTAAATCATTAACGTATACAAATGCCTTTTCAAGGGGATATTTGGCATAACGTTTGGTCGTCAATTCACAATACCGATTAAGATAACTTCATTTCCAACTTACTTTGTATATCACAGCAAATCCTTCCCTATCTGATAGATTTCTAGTTCCCAGATCACTAACATAATGTTAGTATTGACACAATACCAGTTGTTTATCTAAATAAAATGAATTTGGATATTGCGACATTAAACGGTTGTATTGTGACATTTAACGGTAAGGTAAAAATAAATATAAATAAGCTTAAATAAATATGTTTTAAAAACTCTTCTGTAAGAGTCATTCCTTGTTTTATCAATTAAAACACTGATATAGAATTTTTCCATCGAAGTAGCATGAGTGCACAATGTAATTCCAGTAGATATTACCTTTTAGTTTAAGTTGACCTATCATATGAAGTTACCCATTATGGAATTATAGAAAATTGTCAAAACAATACTATATAAAATTCAGAAGTTATTTTATCCATCTTTATTCATGGACAAAAGCTATAAGTAAAAAGATGTATGAAAAATCCTTTTCTAATTAATGTTTTGGTCATTGAGTAGTAGTATGCCTTGTGTAGGTAAACGCGAAAATGCCTTAGCAAATTTCAGATGCACTGGCCATTGACAGATACTTTACTTTTGCTCATTTTGTCTTAAACGAAATGTGTATATTGTTGAAAATGAAGAGCAGCTGTTCAGTGTACAACGACCTCAGATAGATAATACAAGTCATGTAATAACTGGAATGTTATTGTAAACAGCAATGAACGCTTTATTGCTTTATTGCTATTATGTCAGAAATATTGAAAGACATTATCTATGGAAGTACAAATGTAAATTATTCAAGGAAACAATGTATTCAATAAAGATAATAAAGCATTTAACTTTCGATATGCTTAAAGAGCATAAGATTTTATTCTGAGCTTAACGTAAAAATAATATTAAAATTTTTAGCCGCTCTCTCATCTAAAACGAGATACAAAAAAAATCACAAATTAGATCCGAAAATTTGATCTCTTTGAAGGTAAATGATCATGTAAACAGAATGTTCGCAAGGCGGTGCATCTTTCATTTCATAACCTTTTCTAAATAATTGAAATGGACTTGTCGATGTTCCAATCTAAAGAGGACAATTCATCATTTTCGAGGTTTATCTATTTTTCAAAAATACATCTAGACTGAATAGTGAATAGTACAGATCACGATCTGACGGCGCTAGTCAAATGGACAGAATGTAAAAAAAACGCTTATCCCTGAAGAACGCGCAAAACGGCAAAAATGATAATGTTGCAAGTTTAGTTTAATTGAGTCTGTACATTGATGGTATTCACGCCCTCAAACACCAGCTAACATGTATTTGATATGCAGATTTCACCAATTTTT